>NW_027656129.1:0-159862 GCF_964235325.1 Thermobia domestica | reverse complement strand
ATAGAGATCCCAAACCGGGATACCTATGGTTGATATCAAATAACTTATTCTTTACCATTTTTGGTACTTACTTTTTTGTTTTTTTCAAAATAACGCATATTTCACTGCACACCCCTTCCCTGAAACACCACTATGTTGCTTGCATATGACACCCGAAGTTCAAATATGTGTATTTTTACGTAACACAAAGAGAAAATACCCTACTTATAGGAAACGTTTATATTTTTCCTGAAAACGAAATATTATCTTGTCTTCTGCAACGGTTAATTTTGCTGCACCCTGCATATATATTTCGATGTCAGAACAAAATATGCTGTTTTCACATTTTACACATCAGGATAGATACGAAAGGCACAAATTAGCAGAAAAATTATAAAATGATGAAGGTAGTAAGATATATCCTACATGACCGACTTTAACCCTTACCTTTTCGATGAGATCACGTGACGCACACCTTCTGTCAAAAATTGATTCCAATTACCACTCAGTTATTCACTTTTCTTATAATTTTCTTATTCACATAAAACTGTTGGTTGGCAACCTTCTGACAATATATCATATGTCAATATTTACATATTGAATTGTTACGAATTGTTGTGTATTATTATCTGTTTTGGTATCTATCTTCATAACTATTTAACATATTTTCACGAAAGTTAGCTCAAACTGCAGTGCAGGCACATCTTTCATAGACACCCCAAACCGGAATCCCTATGGTTGATATCAAGTACCTTATTTTTTACGATTTTTGGTACTACTTTTGTGTTTTTTTCAAAATAACGCATATTTCACTGCACACCCCTTCCCTGACACACCACTATGTTGCTTGCATATGACACCCGAAGTTCAAATATGTGTATTTTTACGTAACACAAAGAGAAAATACCCTACTTATAGAAAACGTTTATATTTTCCTGAAAACGAAATATTATCTTGTCTTCTGCAACGGTTAATTTTGCTGCACCCTGTATATATATTTCGATGTCAGAAAAAAATATGCTGTTTTCACGGTTCTACACATCAGGATAGACACGAAGGGCACAAATTAGCAGAAAAAATTATAAAATGATGAAGGTAGTAAGATATATTCTACATGAACGACTTTAACCCTTACCTTTTCGATTTGATCACGTGACGCACACCTTCTGTCAAAAATTGATTCGAATTACCACTGAGTTATTCACTTTTCTTATAATTTTCTTATTTCACGTAAAACTGTTGGTTTGCAACCTTCTGACAATATATCATATGTCGATACTTACATATTGAATTGTTACGAATTGTTGTGTATTACAATCTGTTTTGATCTATATCTTCCGAACTATTTAACATATTTTCACGAAATAAAGCTCAAACTGCAGCGCAGGCACATCTTTCATAGAGATCCCAAAACCGGGATCCCTATGGTTGATATCAAGTACCTTATTCTTTACCATTTTTGGTACTACTTTTGTGTTTTTTTCAAAATAAAACTGCAAATCCCTTTCCTGACACACCACTATGTTGCTTGCATATGACACCCGAAGTTCAAATATGTGTACTTTTACGTAACGCAAAGAGAAAATACCCTAATTATAGAAAACGTTTATATTTTCCTGAAAACGAAATATTATCTTGTCTTCTGCAGCGGTTAATTTTGCTGCACCCTGTATATATATTTCGATGTCAGAACAAAATATGCTGTTTTCATATTCAACACATCAGGATAGATACGAAAGGCACAAATTAGCAGAAAAATTATAAAATGATGAAGTAAGCAAGATATATAATACATGAACGACTTTAAACCTTACCTTTTCAATGAGATCACATGACGCGCACCTTCTGTCAAAAATTGATTCGAATTACCACTGAGTAATTCACTTTTCTTATAATTTTCTTATTTCACGTAAAATTGTTGGTTTGCAACCTTCTGACAATATAACATATGTCGATACTTACATATTGAATTGTTACGAATTGCTGTGTATTACAATCTGTTTTGATCTATATCTTCCGAACTATTTAACATATTTTCACGAAATAAAGCTCAAACTGCAGTGCAGGCACATCTTTCATAGAGATCCCAAACCGGGATCCCTATGGTTGATATCAAATACCTTATTCTTTACCATTTTTGGTACTACTTTTTTGTTTTTTTCAAAATAACGCATATTTCACTGCACACCCCTTCCCTGAAACACCACTATGTTGCTTGCATATGACACCCGAAGTTCAAATATGTGTATTTTTACGTAACACAAAGAGAAAATACCCTAATTATAGAAAACGTTTATATTTTCCTGAAAACGAAATATTATCTTGTCTTCTGCAACGGTTAATTTTGCTGCACCCTGTATATATATTTCGATGTCAGAACAAAATATGCTGTTTTCACATTTTACACATCAGGATAGATACGAAAGGCACAAATTAGCAGAAAAATTATAAAATGATGAAGGTAGTAAGATATATCCTACATGACCGACTTTAACCCTTACCTTTTCGATGAGATCACGTGACGCACACCTTCTGTCAAAAATTGATTCCAATTACCACTCAGTTATTCACTTTTCTTATAATTTTCTTATTTCACGTAAAACTGTTGGTTGGCAACCTTCTGACAATATATCATATGTCAATATTTACATATTGAATTGTTACGAATTGTTGTGTATTATTATCTGTTTTGGTATCTATCTTCATAACTATTTAACATATTTTCACGAAATTTAGCTCAAACTGCAGTGCAGGCACATCTTTCATAGACACCCCAAACCGGAATCCCTATGGTTGATATCAAGTACCTTATTTTTTACCATTTTTGGTACTACTTTTGTGTTTTTTTCAAAATAACGCATATTTCACTGCACACCCCTTCCCTGACACACCACTATGTTGCTTGCATATGACACCCGAAGTTCAAATATGTGTATTTTTACGTAACACAAAGAGAAAATACCCTACTTATAGAAAACGTTTATATTTTCCTGAAAACGAAATATTATCTTGTCTTCTGCAACGGTTAATTTTGCTGCACCCTGTATATATATTTCGATGTCAGAAAAAAATATGCTGTTTTCACATTCTACAAATCAGGATAGACGCGAAGGGCACAAATTAGCAGAAAAATTATAAAATGATGAAGGTAGTAAGATATATTCTACATGAACGACTTTAACCCTTACCTTTTCGATGAGATCACGTGACGCACACCTTCTGTCAAAAATTGATTCGAATTACCACTGAGTTATTCACTTTTCTTATAATTTTCTTATTTCACGTAAAACTGTTGGTTTGCAACCTTCTGACAATATATCATATGTCGATACTTACATATTGAATTGTTACGAATTGTTGTGTATTACAATCTGTTTTGATCTATATCTTCCGAACTATTTAACATATTTTCACGAAATAAAGCTCAAACTGCAGTGCAGGCACATCTTTCATAGAGATCCCAAACCGGGATCCCTATGGTTGATGATATCAAATACCTTATTCTCTACCAAGTTTGGTACTACCTTTTTGCTTTTTTCAAAATAACGCATATTTCACTGCAAACCCTTACATTGACACACCACTATGTTGCTTGTATATGACACCCGAAGTTCAAATATGTGTACTTTTACGTAACACAAAGAGAAAATACCCTAATTAAAGAAAACGTTTATATTTTCCAGAAAACGAAATATTATCTTGTCTTCTGCAGCGGTAAATTTTGCTGCACCCTATATATATATATTTCGATGTCAGAACAAAATATGCTGTTTTCATATTCAACACATCAGGATAGATACGAAAGGCACAAATTAGCAGAAAAATTATAAAATGATGAAGGTAGTAAGATATATCCTACAAGAACGACTTTAACCCTTACCTTTTCAATGAGATCACATGACGCGCACCTTCTGTCAAAAATTGATTCGAATTACCAATCAGTTATTCACTTTTCTTATAATTTTCTTATTTCACGTAAAACTGTTGGTTGGCAACCTTCTGACAATATATCATATGTCAATAGTTATATATTGAATTGTTACGAATTGTTGTGTATTATAATCTGTTTTGGTTTATATCTTCATAACTATTTAACATGTTTTCACGAAATAAAGCTCAAACTGCAGTGCAGGCACATCTATCATAGAGGTCCCAATCCGGGATCCCTATAGTTGATATCAAGTACCTTATTCTCTACTATGTTTCGTACTACTTTTTTGTTTTTTTCAAAATAACGCATATTTCACTGCAAACCCCTTCCCTGACACACCACTATGTTGCTTGCATATGACACCCGAAGTTCAAATATGTGTACTTTTACGTAACACAAAGAGAAAATACCCTAATTATAGAAAACGTTTATATTTTCCTGAAAACGAAATATTATCTTGTCTTCTGCAAAGGTTAATTTTGCTGCACCGTGTATATATATTTCGATGTCAGAACAAGATATGTTGTTTTCACATTCTACACATCAGGATAGATACGAAAGGCACAAACTTGCAGAAAAATTATAAAATGATGAAGGTAGTAAGATATATCCTACATGAACGACTTTAACCCTTACCTTTTCGATGAGATCACGTGACGCACACCTTCTGTCAAAAATTGATTGCAATTACCACTCAGCTATTCACTTTTCTTATAATTTTCTTATTTCACGTAAAACTGTTGGTTGGCAACCTTCTGACAATATATCATATGTCAATACTTACATATTAAATTGTTACGCATTGTTGTGTATTATAATCTGTTTTGGTCTATATCTTCGGAACTATTTAACATATTTTCACGAAATAAAGCTCAAATTGCAGTGCAGGCACATCTTTCATAGAGATCCCAAACCAGGATCCCCATGGTTGATATCAAGTACCTTATTCTCTACCAAGTTTGGTACTACTTTTTTGCTTTTTTCAAAATAACGCATATTTCACTGCAAACCCCTTCCCTGACACACCACTATGTTGCTTGCATATGACACCCGAAGTTAACATATGTGTATTTTTACGTAACACAAAGAGAAAATACCCTAATTATAGAAAACTTTTATATTTTCCTGAAAAGGAAATATTATCTTGTCTTCTGCAACGGTTAATTTTGCTGCACCCTGTATATATATTTCAATGTCAGAACAAAATATGCTGTGTTCACATTCTACACATCAGGATAGATACGAAAGGCACAAATTAGCAGAAAAATTATAAAATGATGAAGGTAGTAAGATATATCCTACATGACCGACCTTAACCCTTACCTTTTCGATGAGATCACGTGACGCACATCTTCTGTCAAAAATTGATTCCAAATACCACTGAGCTATTCACTTTTCTTATAATTTTCTTATTTCACGTAAAACTGTTTGTTTGCAACCTTCTGACAATATATCATATGTCAATACTTTCAAATTGGATTGTTACGAATTGTTGTGTATTATAATCTGTTTTGGTCTATATCTTCCGAACTATTTAACATATTTTCACGAAATAAAGCTCAAACTGCAGTGCAGGCACATCTTTCATAGAGATCCCAAACCGGGATCCCTATGGTTGATATCAAATAACTTATTCTTTACCATTTTTGGTACTACTTTTTTGTTTTTTTCAAAATAACGCATATTTCACTGCACACCCCTTCCCTGAAACACCACTATGTTGCTTGCATATGACACCCGAAGTTCAAATATGTGTATTTTTACGTAACACAAAGAGAAAATACCCTAATTATAGAAAACGTTTATATTTTCCTGAAAACGAAATATTATCTTGTCTTCTGCAACGGTTAATTTTGCTGCACCCTGTATATATATTTCGATGTCAGAACAAAATGTGCTGTTTTACATTTTACACATCAGGATAGATACGAAAGGCACAAATTAGCAGAAAAATTATAAAATGATGAAGGTAGTAAGATATATCCTACATGACCGACTTTAACCCTTACCTTTTCGATGCGATCACGTGACGCACACCTTCTGTCAAAAATTGATTCCAATTACCACTCAGTTATTCACTTTTCTTATAATTTTCTTATTTCACGTAAAACTGTTGGTTGGCAACCTTCTGACAATATATCATATGTCAATACTTACATATTGAATTGTTACGAATTGTTGTGTATTATTATCTGTTTTGGTATCTATCTTCATAACTATTTAACATATTTTCACGAAATTTAGCACAAACTGCAGTGCAGGCACATCTTTCATAGACACCCCAAACCGGAATCCCTATGGTTGATATCAAGTACCTTATTTTTTACCATTTTTGGTACTACTTTTGTGTTTTTTTCAAAATAACGCATATTTCACTGCACACCCCTTCCCTGACACACCACTATGTTGCTTGCATATGACACCCGAAGTTCAAATATGTGTATTTTTACGTAACACAAAGAGAAAATACCCTACTTATAGAAAACGTTTATATTTTCCTGAAAACGAAATATTATCTTGTCTTCTGCAACGGTTAATTTTGCTGCACCCTGTATATATATTTCGATGTCAGAAAAAAATATGCTGTTTTCACATTCTACACATCAGGATAGACACGAAGGGCACAAATTAGCAGAAAAATTATAAAATGATGAAGGTAGTAAGATATATTCTACATGAACGACTTTAACCCTTACCTTTTCGATTTGATCACGTGACGCACACCTTCTGTCAAAAATTGATTCGAATTACCACTGAGTTATTCACTTTTCTTATAATTTTCTTATTTCACGTAAAACTGTTGGTTTGCAACCTTCTGACAATATATCATATGTCGATACTTACATATTGAATTGTTACGAATTGTTGTGTATTACAATCTGTTTTGATCTATATCTTCCGAACTATTTAACATATTTTCACGAAATAAAGCTCAAACTGCAGCGCAGGCACATCTTTCATAGAGATCCCAAACCGGGATCCCTATGGTTGATATCAAGTACCTTATTCTTTACCATTTTTGGTACTACTTTTGTGTTTTTTTCAAAATAAAACTGCAAATCCCTTTCCTGACACACCACTATGTTGCTTGCATATGACACCCGAAGTTCAAATATGTGTACTTTTACGTAACGCAAAGAGAAAATACCCTAATTATAGAAAACGTTTATATTTTCCTGAAAACGAAATATTATCTTGTCTTCTGCAGCGGTTAATTTTGCTGCACCCTGTATATATATTTCGATGTCAGAACAAAATATGCTGTTTTCATATTCAACACATCAGGATAGATACGAAAGGCACAAATTAGCAGAAAAATTATAAAATGATGAAGTAAGCAAGATATATAATACATGAACGACTTTAACCCTTACCTTTTCGATGAGATCACGTGACGCACACCTTCTGTCAAAAATTGATTGCAATTACCACTCAGCTATTCACTTTTCTTATAATTTTCTTATTTCACGTAAAACTGTTGGTTGGCAACCTTCTGAAAATATATCATATGTCAATACTTACATATTGAATTGTTACGCATTGTTGTGTATTATAATCTGTTTTGGTCTATATCTTCGGAAATATTTAACATATTTTCACGAAATAAAGCTCAAATTGCAGTGCAGGCACATCTTTCATAGAGATCCCAAACCAGGATCCCCATGGTTGATATCAAGTACCTTATTCTCTACCAAGTTTGGTACTACTTTTTTGCTTTTTTCAAAATAACGCACATTTCAATGCAAACCCCTTCCCTGACACACCACTATGTTGCTTGCATATGACACCCGAAGTTAACATATGTGTATTTTTACGTAACACAAAGAGAAAATACCCTAATTATAGAAAACTTTTATATTTTCCTGAAAAGGAAATATTATCTTGTCTTCTGCAACGGTTAATTTTGCTGCACCCTGTATATATATTTCAATGTCAGAACAAAATATGCTGTGTTCACATTCTACACATCAGGATAGATACGAAAGGCACAAATTAGCAGAAAAATTATAAAATGATGAAGGTAGTAAGATATATCCTACATGACCGACTTTAACCCTTACCTTTTCGATGAGATCACGTGACGCACATCTTCTGTCAAAAATTGATTCCAAATACCACTGAGCTATTCACTTTTCTTATAATTTTCTTATTTCACGTAAAACTGTTGGTTTGCAACCTTCTGACAATATATCATATGTCAATACTTTCATATTGGATTGCTACGAATTGTTGTGTATTATAATCTGTTTTGGTCTATATCTTCCGAACTATTTAACATATTTTCACGAAATAAAGCTCAAACTGCAGTGCAGGCACATCTTTCATAGAGATCCCAAACCAGGATCCCCATGGTTGATATCAAGTACCTTATTCTCTACCAAGTTTGGTACTACTTTTTTGCTTTTTTCAAAATAACGCACATTTCAATGCAAACCCCTTCCCTGACACACCACTATGTTGCTTGCATATGACACCCGAAGTTAACATATGTGTATTTTTACGTAACACAAAGAGAAAATACCCTAATTATAGAAAACTTTTATATTTTCCTGAAAAGGAAATATTATCTTGTCTTCTGCAACGGTTAATTTTGCTGCACCCTGTATATATATTTCAATGTCAGAACAAAATATGCTGTGTTCACATTCTACACATCAGGATAGATACGAAAGGCACAAATTAGCAGAAAAATTATAAAATGATGAAGGTAGTAAGATATATCCTACATGACCGACTTTAACCCTTACCTTTTCGATGAGATCACGTGACGCACATCTTCTGTCAAAAATTGATTCCAAATACCACTGAGCTATTCACTTTTCTTATAATTTTCTTATTTCACGTAAAACTGTTGGTTTGCAACCTTCTGACAATATATCATATGTCAATACTTTCATATTGGATTGCTACGAATTGTTGTGTATTATAATCTGTTTTGGTCTATATCTTCCGAACTATTTAACATATTTTCACGAAATAAAGCTCAAACTGCAGCGCAGGCACATCTTTCATAGAGATCCCAAACCGGGATCCCTATGGTTGATATCAAATACCTTATTCTTTACCATTTTTGGTACTACTTTTGTGTTTTTTTCAAAATAAAACTGCAAATCCCTTTCCTGACACACCACTATGTTGCTTGCATATGACACCCGAAGTTCAAATATGTGTACTTTTACGTAACGCAAAGAGAAAATACCCTAATTATAGAAAACGTTTATATTTTCCTGAAAACGAAATATTATCTTGTCTTCTGCAGCGGTTAATTTTGCTGCACCCTGTATATATATTTCGATGTCAGAACAAAATACGCTGTTTTCATATTCAACACATCAGGATAGATACGAAGGGCACAAATTAGCAGAAAAATTATAAAATGATGAAGTAAGCAAGATATATAATACATGAACGACTTTAAAACTTTGCTTTTCAATGAGATCACATGACGCGCACCTTCTGTCAAAAATTGATTCGAATTACCACTGAGTTATTCACTTTTCTTATATTTTTTTATTTTACGTAAAACTGTCGGTTAGCAACCTTCTGACAATATATCATATGTCAATATGTACATATTGAATTGTTACTAATTCTTGCGTATTATAATCTGTTTTGGTCTATATCTTCATAACTATTTTACATATTTTCACGAAATAAAGCTCAAATTGCAGTGCAGGCACATCTTTCATAGACACCGCAAGCCGGAATCCCTACGGTTGATATCAAGTACCTTATTCTCTACCAAGTTTGGTACTACTTTTTTGCTTTTTTCAAAATAACGCATATTTCACTGCAAACCCTTACCCTGACACACCACTATGTTGCTTGTATATGACACCCGAAGTTCAAATATGTGTATTTTTACGTAACACAAAGAGAAAATACGCTAATTATAGAAAACGTTTATATTTTCCAGAAAACGAAATATTATCTTGTCTTCTGCAGCGGTAAATTTTGCTGCACCCTATATATATATTTCGATGTCAGAACAAAATATGCTCTTTTCATATTCAACACATCAGGATAGATACGAAAGGCACAAATTAGCAGAAAAATTATAAAATGATGAAGGTAGTAAGATATATCCTACAACAACGACTTTAACCCTTACCTTTTCAATGAGATCACATGACGCGCACCTTCTGTCAAAAATTGATTTAGTTACCAATCAGTTATTCACTTTTCTTATAATTTTCTTATTTCACGTAAAACTGTTGGTTGGCAACCTTCTGACAATATATCATATGTCAATAGTTACATATTGAATTGTTACGAATTGTTGTGTATTATAATCGGTTTTGGTTTATATCTTCATAACTATTTAACATGTTTTCACGAAATAAAGCTCAAACTGCAGTGCAGGCACATCTATCATAGAGGTCCCAATCCGGTATCCCTATGGTTGATATCAAGTACCTTATTCTCTACTATGTTTGGTACTACTTTTTTGTTTTTTTTTTCAAAATAACGCATATTTCACTGCAAACCCCTTCCCTGACACACCACTATGTTGCTTGCATATGACACCCGAAGTTCAAATATGTGTACTTTTACGTAACACAAAGAGAAAATACCCTAATTATAGAAAACGTTTATATTTTCCTGAAAACGAAATAATATCTTGTCTTCTGCAACGGTTAATTTTGCTGCACCGTGTATATATATTTCGATGTCAGAACAAGATATGTTGTTTTCACATTCTACACATCAGGATAGATACGAAAGGCACATACTTGCAGAAAAATTATAAAATGATGAAGGTAGTAAGATATATCCTACATGAACGACTTTAACCCTTACCTTTTCGATGAGATCACGTGACGCACACCTTCTGTAAAAAATTGATTGCAATTACCACTCAGCTATTTACTTTTCTTATAATTTTCTTATTTCACGTAAAACTGTTGGTTGGCAACCTTCTGACAATATATCATATGTCAATACTTACATATTGAATTGTTACGCATTGTTGTGTATTATAATCTGTTTTGGTCTATATCTTCGGAACTATTTAACATATTTTCACGAAATAAAGCTCAAATTGCAGTGCAGGCACATCTTTCATAGAGATCCCAAACCAGAATCCCCATGGTTGATATCAAGTACCTTATTCTCTACCAAGTTTGGTACTACTTTTTTGCTTTTTTCAAAATAACGCATATTTCACTGCAAACCCCTTCCCTGACACACCACTATGTTGCTTGCATATGACACCCGAAGTTAACATATGTGTATTTTTACGTAACACAAAAAGAAAATACCCTAATTATAGAAAACTTTTATATTTTCCTGAAAAGGAAATATTATCTTGTCTTCTGCAACGGTTAATTTTGCTGCACCCTGTATATATATTTCAATGTCAGAACAAAATATGCTGTGTTCACATTCTACACATCAGGATAGATACGAAAGGCACAAATTAGCAGAAAAATTATAAAACGATGAAGGTAGTAAGGTATATCCTACATGACCGACTTTAACCCTTACCTTTTCGATGAGATCACGTGACGCACACCTTCTGTCAAAAATTGATTCCAATTACCACTCAGTTATTCACTTTTCTTATAATTTTCTTATTTCACGTAAAACTGTTGGTTGGCAACCTTCTGACAATATATCATATGTCAATACTTACATATTGAATTGTTACGAATTGTTGTGTATTATTATCTGTTTTGGTATCTATCTTCATAACTATTTAACATATTTTCACGAAATTTAGCTCAAACTGCAGTGCAGGCACATCGTTCATAGACACCCCAAACCGGAATCCCTATGGTTGATATCAAGTACCTTATTTTTTACCATTTTTGGTACTACTTTTGTGTTTTTTTCAAAATAACGCATATTTCACTGCACACCCCTTCCCTGACACACCATTATGTTGCTTGCATATGACACCCGAAGTTCAAATATGTGTATTTTTACGTAACACAAAGAGAAAATACCCTACTTATAGAAAACGTTTATATTTTCCTGAAAACGAAATATTATCTTGTCTTCTGCAACGGTTAATTTTGCTGCACCCTGTATATATATTTCGATGTCAGAACAAAATATGCTGTTTTCATATTCAACACATCAGGATAGATACGAAAGGCACAAATTAGCAGAAAAATTATAAAATGATGAAGTAAGGAAGATATATAATACACGAACGACTTTAAACCTTACCTTTTCAATGAGATCACATGACGCGCACCTTCTGTCAAAAATTGATTCGAATTACCACTGAGTTATTCACTTTTCTTATATTTTTTTATTTTACGTAAAACTGTCGGTTAGCAACCTTCTGACAATATATCATATGTCAATATGTACATATTGAATTGTTACTAATTGTTGCGTATTATAATCTGTTTTGGTCTATATCTTCATAACTATTTAACATATTTTCACGAAATAAAGCTCAAATTGCAGTGCAGGCACATCTTTCATAGACACCGCAAGCCGGAATCCCTACGGTTGATATCAAGTACCTTATTCTCTACCAAGTTTGGTACTACTTTTTTGCTTTTTTCAAAACAACGCATATTTCACTGCAAACCCTTACCCTGACACACCACTATGTTGCTTGTATATGACACCCGAAGTTCAAATATGTGTATTTTTACGTAACACAAAGAGAAAATACCCTAATTATAGAAAACGTTTATATTTTCCAGAAAACGAAATATTATCTTGTCTTCTACAGCGGTAAATTTTGCTGCACCCTATATATATATTTCGATGTCAGAACAAAATATGCTGTTTTCATATTCAACACATCAGGATAGATACGAAAGGCACAAATTAGCAGAAAAATTATAAAATGATGAAGGTAGTAAGATATATCCTACAAGAACGACTTTAACCCTTACCTTTTCAATGAGATCACATGACGCGCACCTTCTGTCAAAAATTGATTCGAATTACCAATCAGTTATTCACTTTTCTTATAATTTTCTTATTTCACGTAAAACTGTTGGTTGGCAACCTTCTGACAATATATCATATGTCTATAGTTACATATTGAATTGTTACGAATTGTTGTGTATTATAATCTGTTTTGGTTTATATCTTCATAACTATTTAACATGTTTTCACGAAATAAAGCTCAAACTGCAGTGCAGGCACATCTATCATAGAGTCCCAATCCGGGATCCCTATGGTTGATATCAAGTACCTTATTCTCTACTATGTTTGGTACTACTTTTTTGTTTTTTTCAAAATAACGCATATTTCACTGCAAACCCCTTCCCTGACACACCACTATGTTGCTTGCATATGACACCCGAAGTTCAAATATGTGAACTTTTACGTAACACAAAGAGAAAATACCCTAATTATAGAAAACGTTTATATTTTCCTGAAAACGAAATATTATCTTGTCTTCTGCAACGGTTAATTTTGCTGCACCGTGTATATATATTTCGATGTCAGAACAAGATATGTTGTTTTCACATTCTACACATCAGGATAGATACGAAAGGCACAAACTTGCAGAAAAATTATAAAATGATGAAGGTAGTAAGATATATCCTACATGAACGACTTTAACCCTTACCTTTTCGATGAGATCACGTGACGCACACCTTCTGTCAAAAATTGATTGCAATTACCACTCAGCTATTCACTTTTCTTATAATTTTCTTATTTCACGTAAAACTGTTGGTTGGCAACCTTCTGACAATATATCATATGTCAATACTTACATATTGAATTGTTACGCATTGTTGTGTATTATAATCTGTTTTGGTCTATATCTTCGGAACTATTTAACATATTTTCACGAAATAAAGCTCAAACTGCAGTGCAGGCACATCTTTCAGAGAGATCCCAAACCAGGATCCCCATGGTTGATATCAAGTACCTTATTCTCTACCAAGTTTGGTACTACTTTTTTGCTTTTTTCAAAATAACGCATATTTCACTGCAAACCCCTTCCCTGACACACCACTATGTTGCTTGCATATGACACCCGAAGTTAACATATGTGTATTTTTACGTAACACAAAGAGAAAATACCCTAATTATAGAAAACTTTTATATTTTCCTGAAAAGGAAATATTATCTTGTTTTGTGCAACGTTTAATTTTGCTGCACCCTGTATATATATTTCAATGTCAGAACAAAATATGCTGTGTTCACATTCTACACATCAGGATAGATACGAAAGGCACAAATTAGCAGAAAAATTACAAAATGATGAAGGTAGTAAGATATATCCTACATGACCGACTTTAACCCTTACCTTTTCGATGAGATCACGTGACGCACATCTTCTGTCAAAAATTGATTCCAAATACCACTGAGCTTTTCACTTTTCTTATAATTTTCTTATTTCACGTAAAACTGTTGGTTGGCTACCTTCTGACAATATATCATATGTCTATACTTACATATTGAATTGTTACGAATTGTTGTGTATTATTATCTGTTTTGGTATCTATCTTCATAACTATTTAACATATTTTCACGAACTTTAGCTCAAACTGCAGTGCAGGCACATCTTTCATAGAGATCCCAAACCGGGATCCCTATGGTTGATGATATCAAATACCTTATTCTTTACCATTTTTGGTACTACTTTTTTGTTTTTTTCAAAATAACGCATATTTCACTGCACACCCCTTCCCTGAAACACCACTATGTTGCTTGCATATGACACCCGAAGTTCAAATTTGTGTATTTTTACGTAACACAAAGAGAAAATACCCTAATTATAGAAAACGTTTATATTTTCCTGAAAACGAAATATTATCTTGTCTTCTGCAACGGTTAATTTTGCTGCACCCTGTATATATATTTCGATGTCAGAACAAAATATGCTGTTTTCACATTTTACACATCAGGATAGATACGAAAGGCACAAATTAGCAGAAAAATTATAAAATGATGAAGGTAGTAAGATATATTCAACATGAACGACTTTAACCCTTACCTTTTCGATGAGATCACGTGACGCACACCTTCTGTCAAAAATTGATTCGAATTACCACTCAGTTATTCACTTTTCTTATAATTTTCTTATTTCACGTAAAACTGTTGGTTGGCAACCTTCTGACAATATATCATATGTCAATACTTACATATTGAATTGTTACGAATTGTTGTGTATTATTATCTGTTTTGGTATCTATCTTCATAACTATTTAACATATTTTCACGAAATTTAGCTCAAACTGCAGTGCAGGCACATCGTTCATAGACACCCCAAACCGGAATCCCTATGGTTGATATCAAGTACCTTATTTTTTACCATTTTTGGTACTACTTTTGTGTTTTTTTCAAAATAACGCATATTTCACTGCACACCCCTTCCCTGACACACCATTATGTTGCTTGCATATGACACCCGAAGTTCAAATATGTGTATTTTTACGTAACACAAAGAGAAAATACCCTACTTATAGAAAACGTTTATATTTTCCTGAAAACGAAATATTATCTTGTCTTCTGCAACGGTTAATTTTGCTGCACCCTGTATATATATTTCGATGTCAGAACAAAATATGCTGTTTTCATATTCAACACATCAGGATAGATACGAAAGGCACAAATTAGCAGAAAAATTATAAAATGATGAAGTAAGGAAGATATATAATACACGAACGACTTTAAACCTTACCTTTTCAATGAGATCACATGACGCGCACCTTCTGTCAAAAATTGATTCGAATTACCACTGAGTTATTCACTTTTCTTATATTTTTTTATTTTACGTAAAACTGTCGGTTAGCAACCTTCTGACAATATATCATATGTCAATATGTACATATTGAATTGTTACTAATTGTTGCGTATTATAATCTGTTTTGGTCTATATCTTCATAACTATTTAACATATTTTCACGAAATAAAGCTCAAATTGCAGTGCAGGCACATCTTTCATAGACACCGCAAGCCGGAATCCCTACGGTTGATATCAAGTACCTTATTCTCTACCAAGTTTGGTACTACTTTTTTGCTTTTTTCAAAACAACGCATATTTCACTGCAAACCCTTACCCTGACACACCACTATGTTGCTTGTATATGACACCCGAAGTTCAAATATGTGTATTTTTACGTAACACAAAGAGAAAATACCCTAATTATAGAAAACGTTTATATTTTCCAGAAAACGAAATATTATCTTGTCTTCTACAGCGGTAAATTTTGCTGCACCCTATATATATATTTCGATGTCAGAACAAAATATGCTGTTTTCATATTCAACACATCAGGATAGATACGAAAGGCACAAATTAGCAGAAAAATTATAAAATGATGAAGGTAGTAAGATATATCCTACAAGAACGACTTTAACCCTTACCTTTTCAATGAGATCACATGACGCGCACCTTCTGTCAAAAATTGATTCGAATTACCAATCAGTTATTCACTTTTCTTATAATTTTCTTATTTCACGTAAAACTGTTGGTTGGCAACCTTCTGACAATATATCATATGTCTATAGTTACATATTGAATTGTTACGAATTGTTGTGTATTATAATCTGTTTTGGTTTATATCTTCATAACTATTTAACATGTTTTCACGAAATAAAGCTCAAACTGCAGTGCAGGCACATCTATCATAGAGTCCCAATCCGGGATCCCTATGGTTGATATCAAGTACCTTATTCTCTACTATGTTTGGTACTACTTTTTTGTTTTTTTCAAAATAACGCATATTTCACTGCAAACCCCTTCCCTGACACACCACTATGTTGCTTGCATATGACACCCGAAGTTCAAATATGTGAACTTTTACGTAACACAAAGAGAAAATACCCTAATTATAGAAAACGTTTATATTTTCCTGAAAACGAAATATTATCTTGTCTTCTGCAACGGTTAATTTTGCTGCACCGTGTATATATATTTCGATGTCAGAACAAGATATGTTGTTTTCACATTCTACACATCAGGATAGATACGAAAGGCACAAACTTGCAGAAAAATTATAAAATGATGAAGGTAGTAAGATATATCCTACATGAACGACTTTAACCCTTACCTTTTCGATGAGATCACGTGACGCACACCTTCTGTCAAAAATTGATTGCAATTACCACTCAGCTATTCACTTTTCTTATAATTTTCTTATTTCACGTAAAACTGTTGGTTGGCAACCTTCTGACAATATATCATATGTCAATACTTACATATTGAATTGTTACGCATTGTTGTGTATTATAATCTGTTTTGGTCTATATCTTCGGAACTATTTAACATATTTTCACGAAATAAAGCTCAAACTGCAGTGCAGGCACATCTTTCAGAGAGATCCCAAACCAGGATCCCCATGGTTGATATCAAGTACCTTATTCTCTACCAAGTTTGGTACTACTTTTTTGCTTTTTTCAAAATAACGCATATTTCACTGCAAACCCCTTCCCTGACACACCACTATGTTGCTTGCATATGACACCCGAAGTTAACATATGTGTATTTTTACGTAACACAAAGAGAAAATACCCTAATTATAGAAAACTTTTATATTTTCCTGAAAAGGAAATATTATCTTGTTTTGTGCAACGTTTAATTTTGCTGCACCCTGTATATATATTTCAATGTCAGAACAAAATATGCTGTGTTCACATTCTACACATCAGGATAGATACGAAAGGCACAAATTAGCAGAAAAATTACAAAATGATGAAGGTAGTAAGATATATCCTACATGACCGACTTTAACCCTTACCTTTTCGATGAGATCACGTGACGCACATCTTCTGTCAAAAATTGATTCCAAATACCACTGAGCTTTTCACTTTTCTTATAATTTTCTTATTTCACGTAAAACTGTTGGTTGGCTACCTTCTGACAATATATCATATGTCTATACTTACATATTGAATTGTTACGAATTGTTGTGTATTATTATCTGTTTTGGTATCTATCTTCATAACTATTTAACATATTTTCACGAACTTTAGCTCAAACTGCAGTGCAGGCACATCTTTCATAGAGATCCCAAACCGGGATCCCTATGGTTGATATCAAATAATTTATTCTTTACCATTTTTGGTACTACTTTTTTGTTTTTTTCAAAATAACGCATATTTCACTGCACACCCCTTCCCTGAAACACCACTATGTTGCTTGCATATGACACCCGAAGTTCAAATTTGTGTATTTTTACGTAACACAAAGAGAAAATACCCTAATTATAGAAAACGTTTATATTTTCCTGAAAACGAAATATTATCTTGTCTTCTGCAACGGTTAATTTTGCTGCACCCTGTATATATATTTCGATGTCAGAACAAAATATGCTGTTTTCACATTTTACACATCAGGATAGATACGAAAGGCACAAATTAGCAGAAAAATTATAAAATGATGAAGGTAGTAAGATATATTCAACATGAACGACTTTAACCCTTACCTTTTCGATGAGATCACGTGACGCACACCTTCTGTCAAAAATTGATTCGAATTACCACTCAGTTATTCACTTTTCTTATAATTTTCTTATTTCACGTAAAACTGTTGGTTGGCAACCTTCTGACAATATATCATATGTCAATACTTACATATTGAATTGTTACGAATTGTTGTGTATTATTATCTGTTTTGGTATCTATCTTCATAACTATTTAACATATTTTCACGAAATAAAGCTCAAATTGCAGTGCAGGCACATCTTTCATAGACACCGCAAGCCGGAATCCCTACGGTTGATATCAAGTACCTTATTCTCTACCAAGTTTGGTACTACTTTTTTGCTTTTTTCAAAATAACGCATATTTCACTGCAAACCCTTACCCTGACACACCACTATGTTGCTTGTATATGACACCCGAAGTTCAAATATGTGTATTTTTACGTAACACAAAGAGAAAATACCCTAATTATAGAAAACGTTTATATTTTCCAGAAAACGAAATATTATCTTGTCTTCTGCAGCGGTAAATTTTGCTGCACCCTATATATATATTTCGATGTCAGAACAAAATATGCTGTTTTCATATTCAACACATCAGGATAGATACGAAAGGCACAAATTAGCAGAAAAATTATAAAATGATGAAGGTAGTAAGATATATCCTACAAGAACGACTTTAACCCTTACCTTTTCAATGAGATCACATGACGCGCACCTTCTGTCAAAAATTGATTCGAATTACCAATCAGTTATTCACTTTTCTTATAATTTTCTTATTTCACGTAAAACTGTTGGTTGGCAACCTTCTGACAATATATCATATATCAATATTTACATATTGAATTGTTACGAATTGTTGTGTATTATAATCTGTTTTGGTTTATATCTTCATAACTATTTAACATATTTTCACGAAATAAAGCTCAAACTGCAGTGCAGGCACATCTATCATAGAGATCCCAAACCGGGATCCCTATGGTTGATATCAAGTACCTTATTCTCTACTATGTTTGGTACTACTTTTTTGTTTTTTTCAAAATAACGCATATTTCACTGCAAACCCCTTCCCTGACACACCACTATGTTGCTTGCATATGACACCCGAAGTTCAAATATGTGTATTTTTACGTAACACAAAGAGAAAATACCCTAATTATAGAAAACGTTTATATTTTCCTGAAAACGAAATATTATCTTGTCTTCTGCAACGGTTAATTTTGCTGCACCGTGTATATATATTTCGATGTCAGAACAAGATATGTTGTTTTCACCTTCTACACATCAGGATAGATACGAAAGGCACAAACTTGCAGAAAAATTATAAAATGATGAAGGTAGTAAGATATATCCTACATGAACGACTTTAACCCTTACCTTTTCGATGAGATCACGTGACGCACACCTTCTGTCAAAAATTGATTCGAATTACCACTCAGCTATTCACTTTTCTTATAATTTTCTTATTTCACGTAAAACTGTTGGTTTGCAACCTTCTGACAATATATCATATGTCAATACTTTCATATTGGATTGTTACGAATTGTTGTGTATTATAATCTGTTTTGGTCTATATCTTCCGAACTATTTAACATATTTTCACGAAATAAAGCTCAAACTGCAGTGCAGGCACATCTTTCATAGAGATCCCAAACCGGATCCCTATGGTTGATATCAAATACCTTATTCTTTACCATTTTTGGTACTACTTTTTTGTTTTTTTCAAAATAACGCATATTTCACTGCACACCCCTTCCCTGAAACACCACTATGTTGCTTGCATATGACACCCGAAGTTCAAATATGTGTATTTTTACGTAACACAAAGAGAAAATACCCTAATTATAGAAAACGTTTATATTTTCCTGAAAACGAAATATTATCTTGTCTTCTGCAACGGTTAATTTTGCTGCACCCTGTATATATATTTAGATGTCAGAACAAAATATGCTGTTTTCACATTTTACACACCAGGATAGATACGAAAGGCACAAATTAGCAGAAAAATTATAAAATGATGAAGGTAGTAAAATATATCCTACATGACCGACTTTAACCCTTACCTTTTCAATGAGATCACGTGACGCACACCTTCTGTCAAAAATTGATTCGAATTACCACTCAGTTATTCACTTTTCTTATAATTTTCTTATTTCATGTAAAACTGTTGGTTGGCAACCTTCTGACAATATATCATATGTCAATACTTACATATTGAATTGTTACGCATTGTTGTGTATTATAATCTGTTTTGGTCTATATCTTCGGAAATATTTAACATATTTTCACGAAATAAAGCTCAAACTGCAGTGCAGGCACATCTTTCATAGAGATCCCAAACCGGGATCCCCATGGTTGATATCAAGTACCTTATTCTCTACCAAGTTTGGTACTACTTTTTTGCTTTTTTCAAAATAACGCATATTTCACTGCAAACCCCTTCCCTGACACACCACTATGTTGCTTGCATATGACACCCGAAGTTAACATATGTGTATTTTTACGTAACACAAAGAGAAAATACGCTAATTATAGAAAACTTTTATATTTTCCTGAAAAGGAAATATTATCTTGTCTTCTGCAACGGTTAATTTTGCTGCACCCTGTATATATATTTCAATGTCAGAACAAAATATGCTGTGTTCACATTCTACACATCAGGATAGATACGAAAGGCACAAATTAGCAGAAAAATTATAAAACGATGAAGGTAGTAAGGTATATCCTACATGACCGACTTTAACCCTTACCTTTTCGATTTGATCACGTGACACACACCTTCTGTCAAAAATTGATTCCAATTACCACTCAGTTATTCACTTTTCTTATAATTTTCTTATTTCACGTAAAACTGTTGGTTGGCAACCTTCTGACAATATATCATATGTCAATACTTACATATTGAATTGTTACGAATTGTTGTGTATTATTATCTGTTTTGGTATCTATCATCATAACTATTTAACATATTTTCACGAAATTTAGCTCAAACTGCAGTGCAGGCACATCGTTCATAGACACCCCAAACCGGAATCCCTATGGTTGATATCAAGTACCTTATTTTTTACCATTTTTGGTACTACTTTTGTGTTTTTTTCAAAATAACGCATATTTCACTGCACACCCCTTCCCTGACACACCATTATGTTGCTTGCATATGACACCCGAAGTTCAAATATGTGTATTTTTACGTAACACAAAGAGAAAATACCCTACTTATAGAAAACGTTTATATTTTCCTGAAAACGAAATATTATCTTGTCTTCTGCAACGGTTAATTTTGCTGCACCCTGTATATATATTTCGATGTCAGAAAAAAATATGCTGTTTTCACATTCTACACATCAGGATAGACACGAAGGGCACAAATTAGCAGAAAAATTATAAAATGATGAAGGTAGTAAGATATATTCTACATGAACGACTTTAACCCTTACCTTTTCAATGAGATCACATGACGCGCACCTTCTGTCAAAAATTGATTCGAATTACCAATCAGTTATTCACTTTTCTTATAATTTTCTTATTTCACGTAAAACTGTTGGTTGGCAACCTTCTGACAATATATCATATATCAATATTTACATATTGAATTGTTACGAATTGTTGTGTATTATAACCTGTTTTGGTTTATATCTTCATAACTATTTAACATATTTTCACGAAATAAAGCTCAAACTGCAGTGCAGGCACATCTATCATAGAGATCCCAAACCGGGATCCCTATGGTTGATATCAAGTACCTTATTCTCTACTATGTTTGGTACTACTTTTTTGTTTTTTTCAAAATAACGCATATTTCACTGCAAACCCCTTCCCTGACACACCACTATGTTGCTTGCATATGACACCCGAAGTTCAAATATGTGTATTTTTACGTAACACAAAGAGAAAATACCCTAATTATAGAAAACGTTTATATTTTCCTGAAAACGAAATATTATCTTGTCTTCTGCAACGGTTAATTTTGCTGCACCGTGTATATATATTTCGATGTCAGAACAAGATATGTTGTTTTCACATTCTACACATCAGGATAGATACGAAAGGCACAAACTTGCAGAAAAATTATAAAATGATGAAGGTAGTAAGATATATCCTACATGAACGACTTTAACCCTTACCTTTTCGATGAGATCACGTGACGCACACCTTCTGTCAAAAATTGATTCGAATTACCAATCAGTTATTCACTTTTCTTATAATTTTCTTATTTCACGTAAAACTGTTGGTTGGCAACCTTCTGACAATATATCATATGTCAATAGTTACATATTGAATTGTTACGAATTGTTGTGTATTATAATCTGTTTTGGTTTATATCTTCATAACTATTTAACATATTTTCACGAAATAAAGCTCAAACTGCAGTGCAGGCACATCTATCATAGAGGTCCCAAACCGGGATCCCTATGGTTGATATCAAATACCTTATTCTCTACCAAGTTTGGTACTACTTTTTTGCTTTTTTCAAAATAACGCATATTTCACTGCAAACCCCTTCCCTGACACACCACTATGTTGCTTGCATATGACACCCGAAGTTAACATATGTGTATTTTTACGTAACACAAAGAGAAAATACGCTAATTATAGAAAACTTTTATATTTTCCTGAAAAGGAAATATTATCTTGTCTTCTGCAACGGTTAATTTTGCTGCACCCTGTATATATATTTCAATGTCAGAACAAAATATGCTGTGTTCACATTTTACACATCAGGATAGATACGAAAGGCACAAATTAGCAGAAAAATTATAAAATGATGAAGGTAGTAAGATATATCCTACATGACCGACTTTAACCCTTACCTTTTCGATGAGATCACGTGACGCACATCTTCTGTCAAAAATTGATTCCAAATACCACTCAGCTATTCACTTTTCTTATAATTTTCTTATTTCACGTAAAACTGTTGGTTGGCAACCTTCTGACAATATATCATATGTCAATACTTACATATTGAATTGTTACGAATTGTTGTGTATTATTATCTGTTTTGGTATCTATCTTCATAACTATTTAACATATTTTCACGAAATTTAGCTCAAACTGCAGTGCAGGCACATCTTTCATAGACACCCCAAACCGGAATCCCTATGGTTGATATCAAGTACCTTATTTTTTACCATTTTTGGTACTACTTTTGTGTTTTTTTCAAAATAACGCATATTTCACTGCACACCCCTTCCCTGACACACCACTATGTTGCTTGCATATGACACCCGAAGTTCAAATATGTGTATTTTTACGTAACACAAAGAGAAAATACCCTACTTATAGAAAACGTTTATATTTTCCTGAAAACGAAATATTATCTTGTCTTCTGCAACGGTTAATTTTGCTGCACCCTGTATATATATTTCGATGTCAGAAAAAAATATGCTGTTTTCACATTCTACACATCAGGATAGACACGAAGGGCACAAATTAGCAGAAAAATTATAAAATGATGAAGGTAGTAAGATATATTCTACATGAACGACTTTAACCCTTACCTTTTCGATTTGATCACGTGACACACACCTTCTGTCAAAAATTGATTCGAATTACCACTGAGTTATTCACTTTTCTTATATTTTTTTATTTTACGTAAAACTGTCGGTTAGCAACCTTCTGACAATATATCATATGTGAATATGTACATATTGAATTGTTACTAATTGTTGCGTATTATAATCTGTTTTGGTCTATATCTTCATAACTATTTAACATATTTTCACGAAATAAAGCTCAAATTGCAGTGCAGGCACATCTTTCATAGACACCGCAAGCCGGAATCCCTACGGTTGATATCAAGTACCTTATTCTCTACCAAGTTTGGTACTACTTTTTTGCTTTTTTCAAAATAACGCATATTTCACTGCAAACCCTTACCCTGACACACCACTATGTTGCTTGTATATGACACCCGAAGTTCAAATATGTGTATTTTTACGTAACACAAAGAGAAAATACCCTAATTATAGAAAACGTTTATATTTTCCAGAAAACGAAATATTATCTTGTCTTCTGCAGCGGTAAATTTTGCTGCACCCTATATATATATTTCGATGTCAGAACAAAATATGCTGTTTTCATATTCAACACATCAGGATAGATACGAAAGGCACAAATTAGCAGAAAAATTATAAAATGATGAAGGTAGTAAGATATATCCTACAAGAACGACTTTAACCCTTACCTTTTCAATGAGATCACATGACGCACACTTTCTGTCAAAAATTGATTCGAATTACCAATCAGTTATTCACTTTTCTTATAATTTTCTTATTTCACGTAAAACTGTTGGTTGGCAACCTTCTGACAATATATCATATATCAATATTTACATATTGAATTGTTACGAATTGTTGTGTATTATAATCTGTTTTGGTTTATATCTTCATAACTATTTAACATATTTTCACGAAATAAAGCTCAAACTGCAGTGCAGGCACATCTATCATAGAGATCCCAAACCGGGATCCCTATGGTTGATATCAAGTACCTTATTCTCTACTATGTTTGGTACTACTTTTTTGTTTTTTTCAAAATAACGCATATTTCACTGCAAACCCCTTCCCTGACACACCACTATGTTGCTTGCATATGACACCCGAAGTTCAAATATGTGTATTTTTACGTAACACAAAGAGAAAATACCCTAATTATAGAAAACGTTTATATTTTCCTGAAAACGAAATATTATCTTGTCTTCTGCAACGGTTAATTTTGCTGCACCGTGTATATATATTTCGATGTCAGAACAAGATATGTTGTTTTCACATTCTACACATCAGGATAGATACGAAAGGCACAAACTTGCAGAAAAATTATAAAATGATGAAGGTAGTAAGATATATCCTACATGAACGACTTTAACCCTTACCTTTTCGATGAGATCACGTGACGCACACCTTCTGTCAAAAATTGATTCGAATTACCAATCAGTTATTCACTTTTCTTATAATTTTCTTATTTCACGTAAAACTGTTGGTTGGCAACCTTCTGACAATATATCATATGTCAATACTTACATATTGAATTGTTACGCATTGTTGTGTATTATAATCTGTTTTGGTCTATATCTTCGGAAATATTTAACATATTTTCACGAAATAAAGCTCAAATTGCAGTGCAGGCACATCTTTCATAGAGATCCCAAACCAGGATCCCCATGGTTGATATCAAGTACCTTATTCTCTACCAAGTTTGGTACTACTTTTTTGCTTTTTTCAAAATAACGCACATTTCACTGCAAACCCCTTCCCTGACACACCACTATGTTGCTTGCATATGACACCCGAAGTTAACATATGTGTATTTTTACGTAACACAAAGAGAAAATACCCTAATTATAGAAAACTTTTATATTTTCCTGAAAAGGAAATATTATCTTGTCTTCTGCAACGGTTAATTTTGCTGCACCCAGTATATATATTTCAATGTCAGAACAAAATATGCTGTGTTCACATTCTACACATCAGGATAGATACGAAAGGCACAAATTAGCAGAAAAATTATAAAATGATGAAGGTAGTAAGATATATCCTACATGACCGACTTTAACCCTTACCTTTTCGATGAGATCACGTGACGCACATCTTCTGTCAAAAATTGATTCCAAATACCACTGAGCTATTCACTTTTCTTATAATTTTCTTATTTCACGTAAAACTGTTGGTTTGCAACCTTCTGACAATATATCATATGTCAATACTTTCATATTGGATTGCTACGAATTGTTGTGTATTATAATCTGTTTTGGTCTATATCTTCCGAACTATTTAACATATTTTCACGAAATAAAGCTCAAACTGCAGCGCAGGCACATCTTTCATAGAGATCCCAAACCGGGATCCCTATGGTTGATATCAAGTACCTTATTCTTTACCATTTTTGGTACTACTTTTGTGTTTTTTTCAAAATAAAACTGCAAATCCCTTTCCTGACACACCACTATGTTGCTTGCATATGACACCCGAAGTTCAAATATGTGTACTTTTACGTAACGCAAAGAGAAAATACCCTAATTATAGAAAACGTTTATATTTTCCTGAAAACGAAATATTATCTTGTCTTCTGCAGCGGTTAATTTTGCTGCACCCTGTATATATATTTCGATGTCAGAACAAAATATGCTGTTTTCATATTCAACACATCAGGATAGATACGAAGGGCACAAATTAGCAGAAAAATTATAAAATGATGAAGTAAGCAAGATATATAATACATGAACGACTTTAAAACTTTGCTTTTCAATGAGATCACATGACGCGCACCTTCTGTCAAAAATTGATTCGAATTACCACTGAGTTATTCACTTTTCTTATATTTTTTTATTTTACGTAAAACTGTCGGTTAGCAACCTTCTGACAATATATCATATGTCAATATGTACATATTGAATTGTTACTAATTGTTGCGTATTATAATCTGTTTTGGTCTATATCTTCATAACTATTTTACATATTTTCACGAAATAAAGCTCAAATTGCAGTGCAGGCACATCTTTCATAGACACCGCAAGCCGGAATCCCTACGGTTGATATCAAGTACCTTATTCTCTACCAAGTTTGGTACTACTTTTTTGCTTTTTTCAAAATAACGCATATTTCACTGCAAACCCTTACCCTGACACACCACTATGTTGCTTGTATATGACACCCGAAGTTCAAATATGTGTATTTTTACGTAACACAAAGAGAAAATACCCTAATTATAGAAAACGTTTATATTTTCCAGAAAACGAAATATTATCTTGTCTTCTGCAGCGGTAAATTTTGCTGCACCCTATATATATATTTCGATGTCAGAACAAAATATGCTCTTTTCATATTCAACACATCAGGATAGATACGAAAGGCACAAATTAGCAGAAAAATTATAAAATGATGAAGGTAGTAAGATATATCCTACAAGAACGACTTTAACCCTTACCTTTTCAATGAGATCACATGACGCGCACCTTCTGTCAAAAATTGATTCGAATTACCAATCAGTTATTCACTTTTCTTATAATTTTCTTATTTCACGTAAAACTGTTGGTTGGCAACCTTCTGACAATATATCATATGTCAATAGTTACATATTGAATTGTTACGAATTGTTGTGTATTATAATCGGTTTTGGTTTATATCTTCATAACTATTTAACATGTTTTCACGAAATAAAGCTCAAACTGCAGTGCAGGCACATCTATCATAGAGGTCCCAATCCGGTATCCCTATGGTTGATATCAAGTACCTTATTCTCTACTATGTTTGGTACTACTTTTTTGTTTTTTTTTCAAAATAACGCATATTTCACTGCAAACCCCTTCCCTGACACACCACTATGTTGCTTGCATATGACACCCGAAGTTCAAATATGTGTACTTTTACGTAACACAAAGAGAAAATACCCTAATTATAGAAAACGTTTATATTTTCCTGAAAACGAAATAATATCTTGTCTTCTGCAACGGTTAATTTTGCTGCACCGTGTATATATATTTCGATGTCAGAAGAAGATATGTTGTTTTCACATTCTACACATCAGGATAGATACGAAAGGCACATACTTGCAGAAAAATTATAAAATGATGAAGGTAGTAAGATATATCCTACATGAACGACTTTAACCCTTACCTTTTCGATGAGATCACGTGACGCACACCTTCTGTAAAAAATTGATTGCAATTACCACTCAGCTATTTACTTTTCTTATAATTTTCTTATTTCACGTAAAACTGTTGGTTGGCAACCTTCTGACAATATATCATATGTCAATACTTACATATTGAATTGTTACGCATTGTTGTGTATTATAATCTGTTTTGGTCTATATCTTCGGAACTATTTAACATATTTTCACGAAATAAAGCTCAAATTGCAGTGCAGGCACATCTTTCATAGAGATCCCAAACCAGGATCTCCATGGTTGATATCAAGTACCTTATTCTCTACCAAGTTTGGTACTACTTTTTTGCTTTTTTCAAAATAACGCATATTTCACTGCAAACCCCTTCCCTGACACACCACTATGTTGCTTGCATATGACACCCGAAGTTAACATATGTGTATTTTTACGTAACACAAAGAGAAAATACCCTAATTATAGAAAACTTTTATATTTTCCTGAAAAGGAAATATTATCTTGTCTTCTGCAACGGTTAATTTTGCTGCACCCTGTATATATATTTCAATGTCAGAACAAAATATGCTGTGTTCACATTCTACACATCAGGATAGATACGAAAGGCACAAATTAGCAGAAAAATTATAAAACGATGAAGGTAGTAAGGTATATCCTACATGACCGACTTTAACCCTTACCTTTTCGATGAGATCACGTGACGCACACCTTCTGTCAAAAATTGATTCCAATTACCACTCAGTTATTCACTTTTCTTATAATTTTCTTATTTCACGTAAAACTGTTGGTTGGCAACCTTCTGACAATATATCATATGTCAATACTTACATATTGAATTGTTACGAATTGTTGTGTATTATTATCTGTTTTGGTATCTATCTTCATAACTATTTAACATATTTTCACGAAATTTAGCTCAAACTGCAGTGCAGGCACATCGTTCATAGACACCCCAAACCGGAATCCCTATGGTTGATATCAAGTACCTTATTTTTTACCATTTTTGGTACTACTTTTGTGTTTTTTTCAAAATAACGCATATTTCACTGCACACCCCTTCCCTGACACACCATTATGTTGCTTGCATATGACACCCGAAGTTCAAATATGTGTATTTTTACGTAACACAAAGAGAAAATACCCTACTTATAGAAAACGTTTATATTTTCCTGAAAACGAAATATTATCTTGTCTTCTGCAACGGTTAATTTTGCTGCACCCTGTATATATATTTCGATGTCAGAAAAAAATATGCTGTTTTCACATTCTACACATCAGGATAGACACGAAGGGCACAAATTAGCAGAAAAATTATAAAATGATGAAGGTAGTAAGATATATTCTACATGAACGACTTTAACCCTTACCTTTTCGATGAGATCACGTGACGCACACCTTCTGTCAAAAATTGATTCGAATTACCACTGAGTTATTCACTTTTCTTATAATTTTCTTATTTCACGTAAAACTGTTGGTTTGCAACCTTCTGATAATATATCATATGTCGATACTTACATATTGAATTGTTACGAATTGTTGTGTATTACAATCTGTTTTGATCTATATCTTCCGAACTATTTAACATATTTTCACGAAATAAAGCTCGAACTGCAGCGCAGGCACATCTTTCATAGAGATCCCAAACCGGGATCCCTATGGTTGATATCAAGTACCTTATTCTTTACCATTTTTGGTACTACTTTTGTGTTTTTTTTCAAAATAAAACTGCAAATCCCTTTCCTGACACACCACTATGTTGCTTGCATATGACACCCGAAGTTCAAATATGTGTACTTTTACGTAACGCAAAGAGAAAATACCCTAATTATAGAAAACGTTTATATTTTCCTGAAAACGAAATATTATCTTGTCTTCTGCAGCGGTTAATTTTGCTGCACCCTGTATATATATTTCGATGTCAGAACAAAATATGCTGTTTTCATATTCAACACATCAGGATAGATACGAAAGGCACAAATTAGCAGAAAAATTATAAAATGATGAAGTAAGGAAGATATATAATACACGAACGACTTTAAACCTTACCTTTTCAATGAGATCACATGACGCGCACCTTCTGTCAAAAATTGATTCGAATTACCACTGAGTTATTCACTTTTCTTATATTTTTTTATTTTACGTAAAACTGTCGGTTAGCAACCTTCTGACAATATATCATATGTCAATATGTACATATTGAATTGTTACTAATTGTTGCGTATTATAATCTGTTTTGGTCTATATCTTCATAACTATTTAACATATTTTCACGAAATAAAGCTCAAATTGCAGTGCAGGCACATCTTTCATAGACACCGCAAGCCGGAATCCCTACGGTTGATATCAAGTACCTTATTCTCTACCAAGTTTGGTACTACTTTTTTGCTTTTTTCAAAACAACGCATATTTCACTGCAAACCCTTACCCTGACACACCACTATGTTGCTTGTATATGACACCCGAAGTTCAAATATGTGTATTTTTACGTAACACAAAGAGAAAATACCCTAATTATAGAAAACGTTTATATTTTCCAGAAAACGAAATATTATCTTGTCTTCTACAGCGGTAAATTTTGCTGCACCCTATATATATATTTCGATGTCAGAACAAAATATGCTGTTTTCATATTCAACACATCAGGATAGATACGAAAGGCACAAATTAGCAGAAAAATTATAAAATGATGAAGGTAGTAAGATATATCCTACAAGAACGACTTTAACCCTTACCTTTTCAATGAGATCACATGACGCGCACCTTCTGTCAAAAATTGATTCGAATTACCAATCAGTTATTCACTTTTCTTATAATTTTCTTATTTCACGTAAAACTGTTGGTTGGCAACCTTCTGACAATATATCATATGTCTATAGTTACATATTGAATTGTTACGAATTGTTGTGTATTATAATCTGTTTTGGTTTATATCTTCATAACTATTTAACATGTTTTCACGAAATAAAGCTCAAACTGCAGTGCAGGCACATCTATCATAGAGTCCCAATCCGGGATCCCTATGGTTTATATCAAGTACCTTATTCTCTACTATGTTTGGTACTACTTTTTTGTTTTTTTCAAAATAACGCATATTTCACTGCAAACCCCTTCCCTGACACACCACTATGTTGCTTGCATATGACACCCGAAGTTCAAATATGTGAACTTTTACGTAACACAAAGAGAAAATACCCTAATTATAGAAAACGTTTATATTTTCCTGAAAACGAAATATTATCTTGTCTTCTGCAACGGTTAATTTTGCTGCACCGTGTATATATATTTCGATGTCAGAACAAGATATGTTGTTTTCACATTCTACACATCAGGATAGATACGAAAGGCACAAACTTGCAGAAAAATTATAAAATGATGAAGGTAGTAAGATATATCCTACATGAACGACTTTAACCCTTACCTTTTCGATGAGATCACGTGACGCACACCTTCTGTCAAAAATTGATTGCAATTACCACTCAGCTATTCACTTTTCTTATAATTTTCTTATTTCACGTAAAACTGTTGGTTGGCAACCTTCTGACAATATATCATATGTCAATACTTACATATTGAATTGTTACGCATTGTTGTGTATTATAATCTGTTTTGGTCTATATCTTCGGAACTATTTAACATATTTTCACGAAATAAAGCTCAAACTGCAGTGCAGGCACATCTTTCAGAGAGATCCCAAACCAGGATCCCCATGGTTGATATCAAGTACCTTATTCTCTACCAAGTTTGGTACTACTTTTTTGCTTTTTTCAAAATAACGCATATTTCACTGCACACCCCTTCCCTGACACACCACTATGTTGCTTGCATATGACACCCGAAGTTAACATATGTGTATTTTTACGTAACACAAAGAGAAAATACCCTAATTATAGAAAACTTTTATATTTTCCAGAAAACGAAATATTATCTTGTTTTGTGCAACGGTTAATTTTGCTGCACCCTGTATATATATTTCAATGTCAGAACAAAATATGCTGTGTTCACATTCTACACATCAGGATAGATACGAAAGGCACAAATTAGCAGAAAAATTATAAAATGATGAAGGTAGTAAGATATATCCTACATGACCGACTTTAACCCTTACCTTTTCGATGAGATCACGTGACGCACATCTTCTGTCAAAAATTGATTCCAAATACCACTGAGCTATTCACTTTTCTTATAATTTTCTTATTTCACGTAAAACTGTTGGTTGGCAACCTTCTGACAATATATCATATGTCTATACTTACATATTGAATTGTTACGAATTGTTGTGTATTATTATCTGTTTTGGTATCTATCTTCATAACTATTTAACATATTTTCACGAACTTTAGCTCAAACTGCAGTGCAGGCACATCTTTCATAGAGATCCCAAACCGGGATCCCTATGGTTGATATCAAATAATTTATTCTTTACCATTTTTGGTACTACTTTTTTGTTTTTTTCAAAATAACGCATATTTCACTGCACACCCCTTCCCTGAAACACCACTATGTTGCTTGCATATGACACCCGAAGTTCAAATTTGTGTATTTTTACGTAACACAAAGAGAAAATACCCTATTTATAGAAAACGTTTATATTTTCCTGAAAACGAAATATTATCTTGTCTTCTGCAACGGTTAATTTTGCTGCACCCTGTATATATATTTCGATGTCAGAACAAAATATGCTGTTTTCACATTTTACACATCAGGATAGATACGAAAGGCACAAATTAGCAGAAAAATTATAAAATGATGAAGGTAGTAAGATATATTCAACATGAACGACTTTAACCCTTACCTTTTCGATGAGATCACGTGACGCACACCTTCTGTCAAAAATTGATTCGAATTACCACTCAGTTATTCACTTTTCTTATAATTTTCTTATTTCACGTAAAACTGTTGGTTGGCAACCTTCTGAAAATATATCATATGTCAATACTTACATATTGAATTGTTACGAATTGTTGTGTATTATTATCTGTTTTGGTATCTATCTTCATAACTATTTAACATATTTTCACGAAATTTAGCTCAAACTGCAGTGCAGGCACATCTTTCATAGACACCCCAAACCGGAATCCCTATGGTTGATATCAAGTACCTTATTTTTTACCATTTTTGGTACTACTTTTGTGTTTTTTTCAAAATAACGCATATTTCACTGCACACCCCTTCCCTGACACACCACTATGTTGCTTGCATATGACACCCGAAGTTCAAATATGTGTATTTTTACGTAACACAAAGAGAAAATACCCTAATTATAGAAAACGTTTATATTTTCCTGAAAACGAAATATTATCTTGTCTTCTGCAACGGTTAATTTTGCTGCACCGTGTATATATATTTCGATGTCAGAACAAGATATGTTGTTTTCACATTCTACACATCAGGATAGATACGAAAGGCACAAACTTGCAGAAAAATTATAAAATGATGAAGGTAGTAAGATATATCCTACATGAACGACTTTAACCCTTACCTTTTCGATGAGATCACGTGACGCACACCTTCTGTCAAAAATTGATTCGAATTACCAATCAGTTATTCACTTTTCTTATAATTTTCTTATTTCACGTAAAACTGTTGGTTGGCAACCTTCTGACAATATATCATATGTCAATAGTTACATATTGAATTGTTACGAATTGTTGTGTATTATAATCTGTTTTGGTTTATATCTTCATAACTATTTAACATATTTTCACGAAATAAAGCTCAAACTGCAGTGCAGGCACATCTATCATAGAGGTCCCAAACCGGGATCCCTATGGTTGATATCAAATACCTTATTCTCTACCAAGTTTGGTACTACTTTTTTGCTTTTTTCAAAATAACGCATATTTCACTGCAAACCCCTTCCCTGACACACCACTATGTTGCTTGCATATGACACCCGAAGTTAACATATGTGTATTTTTACGTAACACAAAGAGAAAATACGCTAATTATAGAAAACTTTTATATTTTCCTGAAAAGGAAATATTATCTTGTCTTCTGCAACGGTTAATTTTGCTGCACCCTGTATATATATTTCAATGTCAGAACAAAATATGCTGTGTTCACATTCTACACATCAGGATAGATACGAAAGGCACAAATTAGCAGAAAAATTATAAAATGATGAAGGTAGTAAGATATATCCTACATGACCGACTTTAACCCTTACCTTTTCGATGAGATCACGTGACGCACATCTTCTGTCAAAAATTGATTCCAAATACCACTCAGCTATTCACTTTTCTTATAATTTTCTTATTTCACGTAAAACTGTTGGTTTGCAACCTTCTGACAATATATCATATGTCAATACTTTCATATTGGATTGTTACGAATTGTTGTGTATTATAATCTGTTTTGGTCTATATCTTCCGAACTATTTAACATATTTTCACGAAATAAAGCTCAAACTGCAGTGCAGGCACATCTTTCATAGAGATCCCAAACCGGGATCCCTATGGTTGATATCAAATACCTTATTCTTTACCATTTTTGGTACTACTTTTTTGTTTTTTTCAAAATAACGCATATTACACTGCACACCTCTTCCCTGAAACACCACTATGTTGCTTGCATATGACAACCGAAGTTCAAATATGTGTATTTTTACGTAACACAAAGAGAAAATACCCTAATTATAGAAAACGTTTATATTTTCCTGAAAACGAAATATTATCTTGTCTTCTGCAACGGTTAATTTTGCTGCACCCTGTATATATATTTCGATGTCAGAACAAAATATGCTGTTTTCACATTTTACACATCAGGATAGATACGAAAGGCACAAATTAGCAGAAAAATTATAAAATGATGAAGGTAGTAAAATATATCCTACATGACCGACTTTAACCCTTACCTTTTCAATGAGATCACGTGACGCACACCTTCTGTCAAAAATTGATTCGAATTACCACTCAGTTATTCACTTTTCTTATAATTTTCTTATTTCACGTAAAACTGTTGGTTGGCAACCTTCTGACAATATATCATATGTCAATACTTACATATTGAATTGTTACGAATTGTTGTGTATTATTATCTGTTTTGGTATCTATCTTCATAACTATTTAACATATTTTCACGAAATTTAGCTCAAACTGCAGTGCAGGCACATCTTTCATAGACACCCCAAACCGGAATCCCTATGGTTGATATCAAGTACCTTATTTTTTACCATTTTTGGTACTACTTTTGTGTTTTTTTCAAAATAACGCATATTTCACTGCACACCCCTTCCCTGACACACCACTATGTTGCTTGCATATGACACCCGAAGTTCAAATATGTGTATTTTTACGTAACACAAAGAGAAAATACCCTACTTATAGAAAACGTTTATATTTTCCTGAAAACGAAATATTATCTTGTCTTCTGCAACGGTTAATTTTGCTGCACCCTGTATATATATTTCGATGTCAGAAAAAAATATGCTGTTTTCACATTCTACACATCAGGATAGACACGAAGGGCACAAATTAGCAGAAAAATTATAAAATGATGAAGGTAGTAAGATATATTCTACATGAACGACTTTAACCCTTACCTTTTCGATTTGATCACGTGACACACACCTTCTGTCAAAAATTGATTCGAATTACCACTGAGTTATTCACTTTTCTTATATTTTTTTATTTTACGTAAAACTTTCGGTTAGCAACCTTCTGACAATATATCATATGTCAATATGTACATATTGAATTGTTACTAATTGTTGCGTATTATAATCTGTTTTGGTCTATATCTTCATAACTATTTAACATATTTTCACGAAATAAAGCTCGAACTGCAGCGCAGGCACATCTTTCATAGAGATCCCAAACCGGGATCCCTATGGTTGATATCAAGTACCTTATTCTTTACCATTTTTGGTACTACTTTTGTGTTTTTTTTCAAAATAAAACTGCAAATCCCTTTCCTGACACACCACTATGTTGCTTGCATATGACACCCGAAGTTCAAATATGTGTACTTTTACGTAACGCAAAGAGAAAATACCCTAATTATAGAAAACGTTTATATTTTCCTGAAAACGAAATATTATCTTGTCTTCTGCAGCGGTTAATTTTGCTGCACCCTGTATATATATTTCGATGTCAGAACAAAATATGCTGTTTTCATATTCAACACATCAGGATAGATACGAAAGGCACAAATTAGCAGAAAAATTATAAAATGATGAAGGTAGTAAGATATATCCTACAAGAACGACTTTAACCCTTACCTTTTCAATGAGATCACATGACGCGCACCTTCTGTCAAAAATTGATTCGAATTACCAATCAGTTATTCACTTTTCTTATAATTTTCTTATTTCACGTAAAACTGTTGGTTGGCAACCTTCTGACAATATATCATATGTCTATAGTTACATATTGAATTGTTACGAATTGTTGTGTATTATAATCTGTTTTGGTTTATATCTTCATAACTATTTAACATATTTTCACGAAATAAAGCTCAAATTGCAGTGCAGGCACATCTTTCATAGACACCGCAAGCCGGAATCCCTACGGTTGATATCAAGTACCTTATTCTCTACCAAGTTTGGTACTACTTTTTTGCTTTTTTCAAAACAACGCATATTTCACTGCAAACCCTTACCCTGACACACCACTATGTTGCTTGTATATGACACCCGAAGTTCAAATATGTGTATTTTTACGTAACACAAAGAGAAAATACCCTAATTATAGAAAACGTTTATATTTTCCAGAAAACGAAATATTATCTTGTCTTCTACAGCGGTAAATTTTGCTGCACCCTATATATATATTTCGATGTCAGAACAAAATATGCTGTTTTCATATTCAACACATCAGGATAGATACGAAAGGCACAAATTAGCAGAAAAATTATAAAATGATGAAGGTAGTAAGATATATCCTACAAGAACGACTTTAACCCTTACCTTTTCAATGAGATCACATGACGCGCACCTTCTGTCAAAAATTGATTCGAATTACCAATCAGTTATTCACTTTTCTTATAATTTTCTTATTTCACGTAAAACTGTTGGTTGGCAACCTTCTGACAATATATCATATGTCTATAGTTACATATTGAATTGTTACGAATTGTTGTGTATTATAATCTGTTTTGGTTTATATCTTCATAACTATTTAACATGTTTTCACGAAATAAAGCTCAAACTGCAGTGCAGGCACATCTATCATAGAGTCCCAATCCGGGATCCCTATGGTTTATATCAAGTACCTTATTCTCTACTATGTTTGGTACTACTTTTTTGTTTTTTTCAAAATAACGCATATTTCACTGCAAACCCCTTCCCTGACACACCACTATGTTGCTTGCATATGACACCCGAAGTTCAAATATGTGAACTTTTACGTAACACAAAGAGAAAATACCCTAATTATAGAAAACGTTTATATTTTCCTGAAAACGAAATATTATCTTGTCTTCTGCAACGGTTAATTTTGCTGCACCGTGTATATATATTTCGATGTCAGAACAAGATATGTTGTTTTCACATTCTACACATCAGGATAGATACGAAAGGCACAAACTTGCAGAAAAATTATAAAATGATGAAGGTAGTAAGATATATCCTACATGAACGACTTTAACCCTTACCTTTTCGATGAGATCACGTGACGCACACCTTCTGTCAAAAATTGATTGCAATTACCACTCAGCTATTCACTTTTCTTATAATTTTCTTATTTCACGTAAAACTGTTGGTTGGCAACCTTCTGACAATATATCATATGTCAATACTTACATATTGAATTGTTACGCATTGTTGTGTATTATAATCTGTTTTGGTCTATATCTTCGGAACTATTTAACATATTTTCACGAAATAAAGCTCAAACTGCAGTGCAGGCACATCTTTCAGAGAGATCCCAAACCAGGATCCCCATGGTTGATATCAAGTACCTTATTCTCTACCAAGTTTGGTACTACTTTTTTGCTTTTTTCAAAATAACGCATATTTCACTGCAAACCCCTTCCCTGACACACCACTATGTTGCTTGCATATGACACCCGAAGTTAACATATGTGTATTTTTACGTAACACAAAGAGAAAATACCCTAATTATAGAAAACTTTTATATTTTCCTGAAAAGGAAATATTATCTTGTTTTGTGCAACGGTTAATTTTGCTGCACCCTGTATATATATTTCAATGTCAGAACAAAATATGCTGTGTTCACATTCTACACATCAGGATAGATACGAAAGGCACAAATTAGCAGAAAAATTATAAAATGATGAAGGTAGTAAGATATATCCTACATGACCGACTTTAACCCTTACCTTTTCGATGAGATCACGTGACGCACATCTTCTGTCAAAAATTGATTCCAAATACCACTGAGCTATTCACTTTTCTTATAATTTTCTTATTTCACGTAAAACTGTTGGTTGGCAACCTTCTGACAATATATCATATGTCTATACTTACATATTGAATTGTTACGAATTGTTGTGTATTATTATCTGTTTTGGTATCTATCTTCATAACTATTTAACATATTTTCACGAACTTTAGCTCAAACTGCAGTGCAGGCACATCTTTCATAGAGATCCCAAACCGGGATCCCTATGGTTGATATCAAATAATTTATTCTTTACCATTTTTGGTACTACTTTTTTGTTTTTTTCAAAATAACGCATATTTCACTGCACACCCCTTCCCTGAAACACCACTATGTTGCTTGCATATGACACCCGAAGTTCAAATTTGTGTATTTTTACGTAACACAAAGAGAAAATACCCTATTTATAGAAAACGTTTATATTTTCCTGAAAACGAAATATTATCTTGTCTTCTGCAACGGTTAATTTTGCTGCACCCTGTATATATATTTCGATGTCAGAACAAAATATGCTGTTTTCACATTTTACACATCAGGATAGATACGAAAGGCACAAATTAGCAGAAAAATTATAAAATGATGAAGGTAGTAAGATATATTCAACATGAACGACTTTAACCCTTACCTTTTCGATGAGATCACGTGACGCACACCTTCTGTCAAAAATTGATTCGAATTACCACTCAGTTATTCACTTTTCTTATAATTTTCTTATTTCACGTAAAACTGTTGGTTGGCAACCTTCTGACAATATATCATATGTCAATACTTACATATTGAATTGTTACGAATTGTTGTGTATTATTATCTGTTTTGGTATCTATCTTCATAACTATTTAACATATTTTCACGAAATTTAGCTCAAACTGCAGTGCAGGCACATCTTTCATAGACACCCCAAACCGGAATCCCTATGGTTGATATCAAGTACCTTATTTTTTACCATTTTTGGTACTACTTTTGTGTTTTTTTCAAAATAACGCATATTTCACTGCACACCCCTTCCCTGACACACCACTATGTTGCTTGCATATGACACCCGAAGTTCAAATATGTGTATTTTTACGTAACACAAAGAGAAAATACCCTAATTATAGAAAACGTTTATATTTTCCTGAAAACGAAATATTATCTTGTCTTCTGCAACGGTTAATTTTGCTGCACCGTGTATATATATTTCGATGTCAGAACAAGATATGTTGTTTTCACATTCTACACATCAGGATAGATACGAAAGGCACAAACTTGCAGAAAAATTATAAAATGATGAAGGTAGTAAGATATATCCTACATGAACGACTTTAACCCTTACCTTTTCGATGAGATCACGTGACGCACACCTTCTGTCAAAAATTGATTCGAATTACCAATCAGTTATTCACTTTTCTTATAATTTTCTTATTTCACGTAAAACTGTTGGTTGGCAACCTTCTGACAATATATCATATGTCAATAGTTACATATTGAATTGTTACGAATTGTTGTGTATTATAATCTGTTTTGGTTTATATCTTCATAACTATTTAACATATTTTCACGAAATAAAGCTCAAACTGCAGTGCAGGCACATCTATCATAGAGGTCCCAAACCGGGATCCCTATGGTTGATATCAAATACCTTATTCTCTACCAAGTTTGGTACTACTTTTTTGCTTTTTTCAAAATAACGCATATTTCACTGCAAACCCCTTCCCTGACACACCACTATGTTGCTTGCATATGACACCCGAAGTTAACATATGTGTATTTTTACGTAACACAAAGAGAAAATACGCTAATTATAGAAAACTTTTATATTTTCCTGAAAAGGAAATATTATCTTGTCTTCTGCAACGGTTAATTTTGCTGCACCCTGTATATATATTTCAATGTCAGAACAAAATATGCTGTGTTCACATTCTACACATCAGGATAGATACGAAAGGCACAAATTAGCAGAAAAATTATAAAATGATGAAGGTAGTAAGATATATCCTACATGACCGACTTTAACCCTTACCTTTTCGATGAGATCACGTGACGCACATCTTCTGTCAAAAATTGATTCCAAATACCACTCAGCTATTCACTTTTCTTATAATTTTCTTATTTCACGTAAAACTGTTGGTTTGCAACCTTCTGACAATATATCATATGTCAATACTTTCATATTGGATTGTTACGAATTGTTGTGTATTATAATCTGTTTTGGTCTATATCTTCCGAACTATTTAACATATTTTCACGAAATAAAGCTCAAACTGCAGTGCAGGCACATCTTTCATAGAGATCCCAAACCGGGATCCCTATGGTTGATATCAAATACCTTATTCTTTACCATTTTTGGTACTACTTTTTTGTTTTTTTCAAAATAACGCATTTTACACTGCACACCTCTTCCCTGAAACACCACTATGTTGCTTGCATATGACACCCGAAGTTCAAATATGTGTATTTTTACGTAACACAAAGAGAAAATACCCTAATTATAGAAAACGTTTATATTTTCCTGAAAACGAAATATTATCTTGTCTTCTGCAACGGTTAATTTTGCTGCACCCTGTATATATATTTCGATGTCAGAACAAAATATGCTGTTTTCACATTTTACACATCAGGATAGATACGAAAGGCACAAATTAGCAGAAAAATTATAAAATGATGAAGGTAGTAAAATATATCCTACATGACCGACTTTAACCCTTACCTTTTCAATGAGATCACGTGACGCACACCTTCTGTCAAAAATTGATTCGAATTACCACTCAGTTATTCACTTTTCTTATAATTTTCTTATTTCACGTAAAACTGTTGGTTGGCAACCTTCTGACAATATATCATATGTCAATACTTACATATTGAATTGTTACGAATTGTTGTGTATTATTATCTGTTTTGGTATCTATCTTCATAACTATTTAACATATTTTCACGAAATTTAGCTCAAACTGCAGTGCAGGCACATCTTTCATAGACACCCCAAACCGGAATCCCTATGGTTGATATCAAGTACCTTATTTTTTACCATTTTTGGTACTACTTTTGTGTTTTTTTCAAAATAACGCATATTTCACTGCACACCCCTTCCCTGACACACCACTATGTTGCTTGCATATGACACCCGAAGTTCAAATATGTGTATTTTTACGTAACACAAAGAGAAAATACCCTACTTATAGAAAACGTTTATATTTTCCTGAAAACGAAATATTATCTTGTCTTCTGCAACGGTTAATTTTGCTGCACCCTGTATATATATTTCGATGTCAGAAAAAAATATGCTGTTTTCACATTCTACACATCAGGATAGACACGAAGGGCACAAATTAGCAGAAAAATTATAAAATGATGAAGGTAGTAAGATATATTCTACATGAACGACTTTAACCCTTACCTTTTCGATTTGATCACGTGACACACACCTTCTGTCAAAAATTGATTCGAATTACCACTGAGTTATTCACTTTTCTTATATTTTTTTATTTTACGTAAAACTGTCGGTTGGCAACCTTCTGACAATATATCATATGCCAATAGTTACATATTGAATTGTTACGAATTGTTGTGTATTATAATCTGTTATGGTTTATATCTTCATAACTATTTAACATATTTTCACGAAATAAAGCTCAAATTGCAGTGCAGGCACATCTTTCATAGACACCGCAAGCCGAAATCCCTACGGTTGATATCAAGTACCTTATTCTCTACCATGTTTGGTACTACTTTTTTGTTTTTTTCAAAATAACGCATATTTCACTGCAAACCCCTTCCCTGACACACCACTATGTTGCTTGCATATGACACCCGAAGTTCAAATATGTGTATTTTTACGTAACACAAAGAGAAAATACCCTAATTATAGAAAACGTTTATATTTTCCTGAAAACGAAATATTATCTTGTCTTCTGCAACGGTTAATTTTGCTGCACCGTGTATATATATTTCGATGTCAGAACAAGATATGTTGTTTTCACATTCTACACATCAGGATAGATACGAAAGACACAAACTTGCAGAAAAATTATAAAATGATGAAGGTAGTAAGATATATCCTACATGAACGACTTTAACCCTTACCTTTTCGATGAGATCACGTGACGCACACCTTCTGTCAAAAATTGATTGCAATTACCACTCAGCTATTCACTTTTCTTATAATTTTCTTATTTCACGTAAAACTGTTGGTTGGCAACCTTCTGACAATATATCATATGTCAATACTTACATATTGAATTGTTACGCATTGTTGTGTATTATAATCTGTTTTGGTCTATATCTTCGGAACTATTTAACATATTTTCACGAAATAAAGCTCAAACTGCAGTGCAGGCACATCTTTCAGAGAGATCCCAAACCAGGATCCCCATGGTTGATATCAAGTACCTTATTCTCTACCAAGTTTGGTACTACTTTTTTGCTTTTTTCAAAATAACGCATATTTCACTGCAAACCCCTTCCCTGACACACCACTATGTTGCTTGCATATGACACCCGAAGTTAACATATGTGTATTTTTACGTAACACAAAGAGAAAATACCCTAATTATAGAAAACTTTTATATTTTCCTGAAAAGGAAATATTATCTTGTCTTCTGCAACGGTTAATTTTGCTGCACCCTGTATATATATTTCAATGTCAGAACAAAATATGCTGTGTTCACATTCTACACATCAGGATAGATACGAAAGGCACAAATTAGCAGAAAAATTATAAAATGATGAAGGTAGTAAGATATATCCTACATGACCGACTTTAACCCTTACCTTTTCGATGAGATCACGTGACGCACATCTTCTGTCAAAAATTGATTCAAAATACCACTGAGCTATTCACTTTTCTTATAATTTTCTTATTTCACGTAAAACTGTTGGTTTGCAACCTTCTGACAATATATCATATGTCAATACTTTCATATTGGATTGTTACGAATTGTTGTGTATTATAATCTGTTTTGGTCTATATCTTCCGAACTATTTAACATATTTTCACGAAATAAAGCTCAAACTGCAGTGCAGGCACATCTTTCATAGAGATCCCAAACCGGGATACCTATGGTTGATATCAAATAACTTATTCTTTACCATTTTTGGTACTACTTTTTTGTTTTTTTCAAAATAACGCATATTTCACTGCACACCCCTTCCCTGAAACACCAGTATGTTGCTTGCATATGACACCCGAAGTTCAAATATTTGTATTTTTACGTAACACAAAGAGAAAATACCCTAATTATAGAAAACGTTTATATTTTCCTGAAAACGAAATATTATCTTGTCTTCTGCAACGGTTAATTTTGCTGCACCCTGTATATATATTTCGATGTCAGAACAAAATGTGCTGTTTTCACATTTTACACATCAGGATAGATACGAAAGGCACAAATTAGCAGAAAAATTATAAAATGATGAAGGTAGTAAGATATATCCTACATGACCGACTTTAACCCTTACCTTTTCGATGCGATCACGTGACGCACACCTTCTGTCAAAAATTGATTCCAATTACCACTCAGTTATTCACTTTTCTTATAATTTTCTTATTTCACGTAAAACTGTTGGTTGGCAACCTTCTGACAATATATCATATGTCAATACTTACATATTGAATTGTTACGAATTGTTGTGTATTATTATCTGTTTTGGTATCTATCTTCATAACTATTTAACATATTTTCACGAAATAAAGCTCAAACTGCAGTGCAGGCACATCTTTCATAGAGATCCCAAACCGGGATCCCTATGGTTGATATCAAATACCTTATTCTTTACCATTTTTGGTACTACTTTTGTGTTTTTTTCAAAATAACGCATATTTCACTGCACACCCCTTCCCTGAAACACCACTATGTTGCTTGCATATGACACCCGAAGTTCAAATATGTGTATTTTTACGTAACAAAAAGAGAAAATACCCCACTTATAGAAAACGTTTATATTTTCCTGAAAACGAAATATTATCTTGTCTTCTGCAACGGTTAATTTTGCTGCACCCTGCATATATATTTCGATGTCAGAACAAAATATGCTGTTTTCACATTTTACACATCAGGATAGATACGAAAGGCACAAATTAGCAGAAAAATTATAAAATGATGAAGGTAGTAAGATATATCCTACATGACCGACTTTAACCCTTACCTTTTCGATGAGATCACGTGACGCACACCTTCTGTCAAAAATTGATTCCAATTACCACTCAGTTATTCACTTTTCTTATAATTTTCTTATTTCACATAAAACTGTTGGTTGGCAACCTTCTGACAATATATCATATGTCAATATTTACATATTGAATTGTTACGAATTGTTGTGTATTATTATCTGTTTTGGTATCTATCTTCATAACTATTTAACATATTTTCACGAAAGTTAGCTCAAACTGCAGTGCAGGCACATCTTTCATAGACACCCCAAACCGGAATCCCTATGGTTGATATCAAGTACCTTATTTTTTACGATTTTTGGTACTACTTTTGTGTTTTTTTCAAAATAACGCATATTTCACTGCACACCCCTTCCCTGACACACCACTTTGTTGCTTGCATATGACACCCGAAGTTCAAATATGTGTATTTTTACGTAACACAAAGAGAAAATACCCTACTTATAGAAAACGTTTATATTTTCCTGAAAACGAAATATTATCTTGTCTTCTGCAACGGTTAATTTTGCTGCACCCTGTATATATATTTCGATGTCAGAAAAAAATATGCTGTTTTCACATTCTACACATCAGGATAGACACGAAGGGCACAAATTAGCAGAAAAATTATAAAATGATGAAGGTAGTAAGATATATTCTACATGAACGACTTTAACCCTTACCTTTTCGATTTGATCACGTGACGCACACCTTCTGTCAAAAATTGATTCGAATTACCACTGAGTTATTCACTTTTCTTATAATTTTCTTATTTCACGTAAAACTGTTGGTTTGCAACCTTCTGACAATATATCATATGTCGATACTTACATATTGAATTGTTACGAATTGTTGTGTATTACAATCTGTTTTGATCTATATCTTCCGAACTATTTAACATATTTTCACGAAATAAAGCTCAAACTGCAGCGCAGGCACATCTTTCATAGAGATCCCAAACCGGGATCCCTATGGTTGATATCAAGTACCTTATTCTTTACCATTTTTGGTACTACTTTTGTGTTTTTTTCAAAATAAAACTGCAAATCCCTTTCCTGACACACCACTATGTTGCTTGCATATGACACCCGAAGTTCAAATATGTGTACTTTTACGTAACGCAAAGAGAAAATACCCTAATTATAGAAAACGTTTATATTTTCCTGAAAACGAAATATTATCTTGTCTTCTGCAGCGGTTAATTTTGCTGCACCCTGTATATATATTTCGATGTCAGAACAAAATATGCTGTTTTCATATTCAACACATCAGGATAGATACGAAAGGCACAAATTAGCAGAAAAATTATAAAATGATGAAGTAAGCAAGATATATAATACATGAACGACTTTAAACCTTACCTTTTCAATGAGATCACATGACGCGCACCTTCTGTCAAAAATTGATTCGAATTACCACTGAGTAATTCACTTTTCTTATAATTTTCTTATTTCACGTAAAACTGTTGGTTTGCAACCTTCTGACAATATAACATATGTCGATACTTACATATTGAATTGTTACGAATTGCTGTGTATTACAATCTGTTTTGATCTATATCTTCCGAACTATTTAACATATTTTCACGAAATAAAGCTCAAACTGCAGTGCAGGCACATCTTTCATAGAGATCCCAAACCGGGATCCCTATGGTTGATATCAAATACCTTATTCTTTACCATTTTTGGTACTACTTTTTTGTTTTTTTCAAAATAACGCATATTTCACTGCACACCCCTTCCCTGAAACACCACTATGTTGCTTGCATATGACACCCGAAGTTCAAATATGTGTATTTTTACGTAACACAAAGAGAAAATACACTAATTATAGAAAACGTTTATATTTTCCTGAAAACGAAATATTATCTTGTCTTCTGCAACGGTTAATTTTGCTGCACCCTGTATATATATTTCGATGTCAGAACAAAATATGCTGTTTTCACATTTTACACATCAGGATAGATACGAAAGGCACAAATTAGCAGAAAAATTATAAAATGATGAAGGTAGTAAGATATATCCTACATGACCGACTTTAACCCTTACCTTTTCGATGAGATCACGTGACGCACACCTTCTGTCAAAAATTGATTCCAATTACCACTCAGTTATTCACTTTTCTTATAATTTTCTTATTTCACGTAAAACTGTTGGTTGGCAACCTTCTGACAATATATCATATGTCAATATTTACATATTGAATTGTTACGAATTGTTGTGTATTATTATCTGTTTTGGTATCTATCTTCATAACTATTTAACATATTTTCACGAAATTTAGCTCAAACTGCAGTGCAGGCACATCTTTCATAGACACCCCAAACCGGAATCCCTATGGTTGATATCAAGTACCTTATTTTTTACCATTTTTGGTACTACTTTTGTGTTTTTTTCAAAATAACGCATATTTCACTGCACACCCCTTCCCTGACACACCACTATGTTGCTTGCATATGACACCCGAAGTTCAAATATGTGTATTTTTACGTAACACAAAGAGAAAATACCCTACTTATAGAAAACGTTTATATTTTCCTGAAAACGAAATATTATCTTGTCTTCTGCAACGGTTAATTTTGCTGCACCCTGTATATATATTTCGATGTCAGAAAAAAATATGCTGTTTTCACATTCTACAAATCAGGATAGACGCGAAGGGCACAAATTAGCAGAAAAATTATAAAATGATGAAGGTAGTAAGATATATTCTACATGAACGACTTTAACCCTTACCTTTTCGATGAGATCACGTGACGCACACCTTCTGTCAAAAATTGATTCGAATTACCACTGAGTTATTCACTTTTCTTATAATTTTCTTATTTCACGTAAAACTGTTGGTTTGCAACCTTCTGACAATATATCATATGTCGATACTTACATATTGAATTGTTACGAATTGTTGTGTATTACAATCTGTTTTGATCTATATCTTCCGAACTATTTAACATATTTTCACGAAATAAAGCTCAAACTGCAGTGCAGGCACATCTTTCATAGAGATCCCAAACCGGGATCCCTATGGTTGATGATATCAAATACCTTATTCTCTACCAAGTTTGGTACTACCTTTTTGCTTTTTTCAAAATAACGCATATTTCACTGCAAACCCTTACATTGACACACCACTATGTTGCTTGTATATGACACCCGAAGTTCAAATATGTGTACTTTTACGTAACACAAAGAGAAAATACCCTAATTAAAGAAAACGTTTATATTTTCCAGAAAACGAAATATTATCTTGTCTTCTGCAGCGGTAAATTTTGCTGCACCCTATATATATATATTTCGATGTCAGAACAAAATATGCTGTTTTCATATTCAACACATCAGGATAGATACGAAAGGCACGAATTAGCAGAAAAATTATAAAATGATGAAGGTAGTAAGATATATCCTACATGACCGACTTTAACCCTTACCTTTTCGATGAGATCACGTGACGCACATCTTCTGTCAAAAATTGATTCAAAATACCACTGAGCTATTCACTTTTCTTATAATTTTCTTATTTCACGTAAAACTGTTGGTTTGCAACCTTCTGACAATATATCATATGTCAATACTTTCATATTGGATTGTTACGAATTGTTGTGTATTATAATCTGTTTTGGTCTATATCTTCCGAACTATTTAACATATTTTCACGAAATAAAGCTCAAACTGCAGTGCAGGCACATCTTTCATAGAGATCCCAAACCGGGATACCTATGGTTGATATCAAATAACTTATTCTTTACCATTTTTGGTACTACTTTTTTGTTTTTTTCAAAATAACGCATATTTCACTGCACACCCCTTCCCTGAAACACCAGTATGTTGCTTGCATATGACACCCGAAGTTCAAATATGTGTATTTTTACGTAACACAAAGAGAAAATACCCTAATTATAGAAAACGTTTATATTTTCCTGAAAACGAAATATTATCTTGTCTTCTGCAACGGTTAATTTTGCTGCACCCTGTATATATATTTCGATGTCAGAACAAAATGTGCTGTTTTCACATTTTACACATCAGGATAGATACGAAAGGCACAAATTAGCAGAAAAATTATAAAATGATGAAGGTAGTAAGATATATCCTACATGACCGACTTTAACCCTTACCTTTTCGATGCGATCACGTGACGCACACCTTCTGTCAAAAATTGATTCCAATTACCACTCAGTTATTCACTTTTCTTATAATTTTCTTATTTCACGTAAAACTGTTGGTTGGCAACCTTCTGACAATATATCATATGTCAATACTTACATATTGAATTGTTACGAATTGTTGTGTATTATTATCTGTTTTGGTATCTATCTTCATAACTATTTAACATATTTTCACGAAATAAAGCTCAAACTGCAGTGCAGGCACATCTTTCATAGAGATCCCAAACCGGGATCCCTATGGTTGATATCAAATACCTTATTCTTTACCATTTTTGGTACTACTTTTTTGCTTTTTTCAAAATAACGCATATTTCACTGCACACCCCTTCCCTGAAACACCACTATGTTGCTTGCATATGACACCCGAAGTTCAAATATGTGTATTTTTACGTAACACAAAGAGAAAATACCCTACTTATAGAAAACGTTTATATTTTCCTGAAAACGAAATATTATCTTGTCTTCTGCAACGGTTAATTTTGCTGCACCCTGTATATATATTTCGATGTCAGAACAAAATATGCTGTTTTCACATTTTACACATCAGGATAGATACGAAAGGCACAAATTAGCAGAAAAATTATAAAATGATGAAGGTAGTAAGATATATCCTACATGACCGACTTTAACCCTTACCTTTTCGATGAGATCACGTGACGCACACCTTCTGTCAAAAATTGATTCCAATTACCACTCAGTTATTCACTTTTCTTATAATTTTCTTATTTCACATAAAACTGTTGGTTGGCAACCTTCTGACAATATATCATATGTCAATATTTACATATTGAATTGTTACGAATTGTTGTGTATTATTATCTGTTTTGGTATCTATCTTCATAACTATTTAACATATTTTCACGAAAGTTAGCTCAAACTGCAGTGCAGGCACATCTTTCATAGACACCCCAAACCGGAATCCCTATGGTTGATATCAAGTACCTTATTTTTTACGATTTTTGGTACTACTTTTGTGTTTTTTTCAAAATAACGCATATTTCACTGCACACCCCTTCCCTGACACACCACTATGTTGCTTGCATATGACACCCGAAGTTCAAATATGTGTATTTTTACGTAACACAAAGAGAAAATACCCTACTTATAGAAAACGTTTATATTTTCCTGAAAACGAAATATTATCTTGTCTTCTGCAACGGTTAATTTTGCTGCACCCTGTATATATATTTCGATGTCAGAAAAAAATATGCTGTTTTCACATTCTACACATCAGGATAGACACGAAGGGCACAAATTAGCAGAAAAATTATAAAATGATGAAGGTAGTAAGATATATTCTACATGAACGACTTTAACCCTTACCTTTTCGATTTGATCACGTGACGCACACCTTCTGTCAAAAATTGATTCGAATTACCACTGAGTTATTCACTTTTCTTATAATTTTCTTATTTCACGTAAAACTGTTGGTTTGCAACCTTCTGACAATATATCATATGTCGATACTTACATATTGAATTGTTACGAATTGTTGTGTATTACAATCTGTTTTGATCTATATCTTCCGAACTATTTAACATATTTTCACGAAATAAAGCTCAAACTGCAGCGCAGGCACATCTTTCATAGAGATCCCAAACCGGGATCCCTATGGTTGATATCAAGTACCTTATTCTTTACCATTTTTGGTACTACTTTTGTGTTTTTTTCAAAATAAAACTGCAAATCCCTTTCCTGACACACCACTATGTTGCTTGCATATGACACCCGAAGTTCAAATATGTGTACTTTTACGTAACGCAAAGAGAAAATACCCTAATTATAGAAAACGTTTATATTTTCCTGAAAACGAAATATTATCTTGTCTTCTGCAGCGGTTAATTTTGCTGCACCCTGTATATATATTTCGATGTCAGAACAAAATATGCTGTTTTCATATTCAACACATCAGGATAGATACGAAAGGCACAAATTAGCAGAAAAATTATAAAATGATGAAGTAAGCAAGATATATAATACATGAACGACTTTAAACCTTACCTTTTCAATGAGATCACATGACGCGCACCTTCTGTCAAAAATTGATTCGAATTACCACTGAGTAATTCACTTTTCTTATAATTTTCTTATTTCACGTAAAACTGTTGGTTTGCAACCTTCTGACAATATAACATATGTCGATACTTACATATTGAATTGTTACGAATTGCTGTGTATTACAATCTGTTTTGATCTATATCTTCCGAACTATTTAACATATTTTCACGAAATAAAGCTCAAACTGCAGTGCAGGCACATCTTTCATAGAGATCCCAAACCGGGATCCCTATGGTTGATATCAAATACCTTATTCTTTACCATTTTTGGTACTACTTTTTTGTTTTTTTCAAAATAACGCATATTTCACTGCACACCCCTTCCCTGAAACACCACTATGTTGCTTGCATATGACACCCGAAGTTCAAATATGTGTATTTTTACGTAACACAAAGAGAAAATACCCTAATTATAGAAAACGTTTATATTTTCCTGAAAACGAAATATTATCTTGTCTTCTGCAACGGTTAATTTTGCTGCACCCTGTATATATATTTCGATGTCAGAACAAAATATGCTGTTTTCACATTTTACACATCAGGATAGATACGAAAGGCACAAATTAGCAGAAAAATTATAAAATGATGAAGGTAGTAAGATATATCCTACATGACCGACTTTAACCCTTACCTTTTCGATGAGATCACGTGACGCACACCTTCTGTCAAAAATTGATTCCAATTACCACTCAGTTATTCACTTTTCTTATAATTTTCTTATTTCACGTAAAACTGTTGGTTGGCAACCTTCTGACAATATATCATATGTCAATATTTACATATTGAATTGTTACGAATTGTTGTGTATTATTATCTGTTTTGGTATCTATCTTCATAACTATTTAACATATTTTCACGAAATTTAGCTCAAACTGCAGTGCAGGCACATCTTTCATAGACACCCCAAACCGGAATCCCTATGGTTGATATCAAGTACCTTATTTTTTACCATTTTTGGTACTACTTTTGTGTTTTTTTCAAAATAACGCATATTTCACTGCACACCCCTTCCCTGACACACCACTATGTTGCTTGCATATGACACCCGAAGTTCAAATATGTGTATTTTTACGTAACACAAAGAGAAAATACCCTACTTATAGAAAACGTTTATATTTTCCTGAAAACGAAATATTATCTTGTCTTCTGCAACGGTTAATTTTGCTGCACCCTGTATATATATTTCGATGTCAGAAAAAAATATGCTGTTTTCACATTCTACAAATCAGGATAGACGCGAAGGGCACAAATTAGCAGAAAAATTATAAAATGATGAAGGTAGTAAGATATATTCTACATGAACGACTTTAACCCTTACCTTTTCGATGAGATCACGTGACGCACACCTTCTGTCAAAAATTGATTCGAATTACCACTGAGTTATTCACTTTTCTTATAATTTTCTTATTTCACGTAAAACTGTTGGTTTGCAACCTTCTGACAATATATCATATGTCGATACTTACATATTGAATTGTTACGAATTGTTGTGTATTACAATCTGTTTTGATCTATATCTTCCGAACTATTTAACATATTTTCACGAAATAAAGCTCAAACTGCAGTGCAGGCACATCTTTCATAGAGATCCCAAACCGGGATCCCTATGGTTGATGATATCAAATACCTTATTCTCTACCAAGTTTGGTACTAACTTTTTGCTTTTTTCAAAATAACGCATATTTCACTGCAAACCCTTACATTGACACACCACTATGTTGCTTGTATATGACACCCGAAGTTCAAATATGTGTACTTTTACGTAACACAAAGAGAAAATACCCTAATTAAAGAAAACGTTTATATTTTCCAGAAAACGAAATATTATCTTGTCTTCTGCAGCGGTAAATTTTGCTGCACCCTATATATATATTTCGATGTCAGAACAAAATATGCTGTTTTCATATTCAACACATCAGGATAGATACGAAAGGCACAAATTAGCAGAAAAATTATAAAATGATGAAGGTAGTAAGATATATCCTACATGACCGACTTTAACCCTTACCTTTTCGATGAGATCACGTGACGCACATCTTCTGTCAAAAATTGATTCAAAATACCACTGAGCTATTCACTTTTCTTATAATTTTCTTATTTCACGTAAAACTGTTGGTTTGCAACCTTCTGACAATATATCATATGTCAATACTTTCATATTGGATTGTTACGAATTGTTGTGTATTATAATCTGTTTTGGTCTATATCTTCCGAACTATTTAACATATTTTCACGAAATAAAGCTCAAACTGCAGTGCAGGCACATCTTTCATAGAGATCCCAAACCGGGATACCTATGGTTGATATCAAATAACTTATTCTTTACCATTTTTGGTACTACTTTTTTGTTTTTTTCAAAATAACGCATATTTCACTGCACACCCCTTCCCTGAAACACCAGTATGTTGCTTGCATATGACACCCGAAGTTCAAATATGTGTATTTTTACGTAACACAAAGAGAAAATACCCTACTTATAGAAAACGTTTATATTTTCCTGAAAACGAAATATTATCTTGTCTTCTGCAACGGTTAATTTTGCTGCACCCTGTATATATATTTCGATGTCAGAACAAAATGTGCTGTTTTCACATTTTACACATCAGGATAGATACGAAAGGCACAAATTAGCAGAAAAATTATAAAATGATGAAGGTAGTAAGATATATCCTACATGACCGACTTTAACCCTTACCTTTTCGATGCGATCACGTGACGCACACCTTCTGTCAAAAATTGATTCCAATTACCACTCAGTTATTCACTTTTCTTATAATTTTCTTACTTCACGTAAAACTGTTGGTTGGCAACCTTCTGACAATATATCATATGTCAATACTTACATATTGAATTGTTACGAATTGTTGTGTATTATTATCTGTTTTGGTATCTATCTTCATAACTATTTAACATATTTTCACGAAATAAAGCTCAAACTGCAGTGCAGGCACATCTTTCATAGAGATCCCAAACCGGGATCCCTATGGTTGATATCAAATACCTTATTCTTTACCATTTTTGGTACTACTTTTTTGCTTTTTTCAAAATAACGCATATTTCACTGCACACCCCTTCCCTGAAACACCAATATGTTGCTTGCATATGACACCCGAAGTTCAAATATGTGTATTTTTACGTAACACAAAGAGAAAATACCCTACTTATAGAAAACGTTTATATTTTCCTGAAAACGAAATATTATCTTGTCTTCTGCAACGGTTAATTTTGCTGCACCCTGCATATATATTTCGATGTCAGAACAAAATATGCTGTTTTCACATTTTACACATCAGGATAGATACGAAAGGCACAAATTAGCAGAAAAATTATAAAATGATGAAGGTAGTAAGATATATCCTACATGACCGACTTTAACCCTTACCTTTTCGATGAGATCACGTGACGCACACCTTCTGTCAAAAATTGATTCCAATTACCACTCAGTTATTCACTTTTCTTATAATTTTCTTATTTCACATAAAACTGTTGGTTGGCAACCTTCTGACAATATATCATATGTCAATATTTACATATTGAATTGTTACGAATTGTTGTGTATTATTATCTGTTTTGGTATCTATCTTCATAACTATTTAACATATTTTCACGAAAGTTAGCTCAAACTGCAGTGCAGGCACATCTTTCATAGACACCCCAAACCGGAATCCCTATGGTTGATATCAAGTACCTTATTTTTTACGATTTTTGGTACTACTTTTGTGTTTTTTTCAAAATAACGCATATTTCACTGCACACCCCTTCCCTGACACACCACTATGTTGCTTGCATATGACACCCGAAGTTCAAATATGTGTATTTTTACGTAACACAAAGAGAAAATACCCTACTTATAGAAAACGTTTATATTTTCCTGAAAACGAAATATTATCTTGTCTTCTGCAACGGTTAATTTTGCTGCACCCTGTATATATATTTCGATGTCAGAACAAAATATGCTGTTTTCACATTCTACACATCAGGATAGACACGAAGGGCACAAATTAGCAGAAAAATTATAAAATGATGAAGGTAGTAAGATATATTCTACATGAACGACTTTAACCCTTACCTTTTCGATTTGATCACGTGACGCACACCTTCTGTCAAAAATTGATTCGAATTACCACTGAGTTATTCACTTTTCTTATAATTTTCTTATTTCACGTAAAACTGTTGGTTGGCAACCTTCTGACAATATATCATATGTCGATACTTACATATTGAATTGTTACGAATTGTTGTGTATTACAATCTGTTTTGATCTATATCTTCCGAACTATTTAACATATTTTCACGAAATAAAGCTCAAACTGCAGTGCAGGCACATCTTTCATAGAGATCCCAAACCGGGATCCCTATGGTTGATATCAAATACCTTATTCTTTACCATTTTTGGTACTACTTTTTTGTTTTTTTCAAAATAACGCATATTTCACTGCACACCCCTTCCCTGAAACACCACTATGTTGCTTGCATATGACACCCGAAGTTCAAATATGTGTATTTTTACGTAACACAAAGAGAAAATACCCTAATTATAGAAAACGTTTATATTTTCCTGAAAACGAAATATTATCTTGTCTTCTGCAACGGTTAATTTTGCTGCACCCTGTATATATATTTCGATGTCAGAACAAAATATGCTGTTTTCACATTTTACACATCAGGATAGATACGAAAGGCACAAATTAGCAGAAAAATTATAAAATGATGAAGGTAGTAAGATATATCCTACATGACCGACTTTAACCCTTACCTTTTCGATGAGATCACGTGACGCACACCTTCTGTCAAAAATTGATTCCAATTACCACTCAGTTATTCACTTTTCTTATAATTTTCTTATTTCACGTAAAACTGTTGGTTGGCAACCTTCTGACAATATATCATATGTCAATATTTACATATTGAATTGTTACGAATTGTTGTGTATTATTATCTGTTTTGGTATCTATCTTCATAACTATTTAACATATTTTCACGAAATTTAGCTCAAACTGCAGTGCAGGCACATCTTTCATAGACACCCCAAACCGGAATCCCTATGGTTGATATCAAGTACCTTATTTTTTACCATTTTTGGTACTACTTTTGTGTTTTTTTCAAAATAACGCATATTTCACTGCACACCCCTTCCCTGACACACCACTATGTTGCTTGCATATGACACCCGAAGTTCAAATATGTGTATTTTTACGTAACACAAAGAGAAAATACCCTACTTATAGAAAACGTTTATATTTTCCTGAAAACGAAATATTATCTTGTCTTCTGCAACGGTTAATTTTGCTGCACCCTGTATATATATTTCGATGTCAGAAAAAAATATGCTGTTTTCACATTCTACAAATCAGGATAGACGCGAAGGGCACAAATTAGCAGAAAAATTATAAAATGATGAAGGTAGTAAGATATATTCTACATGAACGACTTTAACCCTTACCTTTTCGATGAGATCACGTGACGCACACCTTCTGTCAAAAATTGATTCGAATTACCACTGAGTTATTCACTTTTCTTATAATTTTCTTATTTCACGTAAAACTGTTGGTTTGCAACCTTCTGACAATATATCATATGTCGATACTTACATATTGAATTGTTACGAATTGTTGTGTATTACAATCTGTTTTGATCTATATCTTCCGAACTATTTAACATATTTTCACGAAATAAAGCTCAAACTGCAGTGCAGGCACATCTTTCATAGAGATCCCAAACCGGGATCCCTATGGTTGATGATATCAAATACCTTATTCTCTACCAAGTTTGGTACTAACTTTTTGCTTTTTTCAAAATAACGCATATTTCACTGCAAACCCTTACATTGACACACCACTATGTTGCTTGTATATGACACCCGAAGTTCAAATATGTGTACTTTTACGTAACACAAAGAGAAAATACCCTAATTAAAGAAAACGTTTATATTTTCCAGAAAACGAAATATTATCTTGTCTTCTGCAGCGGTAAATTTTGCTGCACCCTATATATATATTTCGATGTCAGAACAAAATATGCTGTTTTCATATTCAACACATCAGGATAGATACGAAAGGCACAAATTAGCAGAAAAATTATAAAATGATGAAGGTAGTAAGATATATCCTACATGACCGACTTTAACCCTTACCTTTTCGATGAGATCACGTGACGCACATCTTCTGTCAAAAATTGATTCAAAATACCACTGAGCTATTCACTTTTCTTATAATTTTCTTATTTCACGTAAAACTGTTGGTTTGCAACCTTCTGACAATATATCATATGTCAATACTTTCATATTGGATTGTTACGAATTGTTGTGTATTATAATCTGTTTTGGTCTATATCTTCCGAACTATTTAACATATTTTCACGAAATAAAGCTCAAACTGCAGTGCAGGCACATCTTTCATAGAGATCCCAAACCGGGATACCTATGGTTGATATCAAATAACTTATTCTTTACCATTTTTGGTACTACTTTTTTGTTTTTTTCAAAATAACGCATATTTCACTGCACACCCCTTCCCTGAAACACCAGTATGTTGCTTGCATATGACACCCGAAGTTCAAATATGTGTATTTTTACGTAACACAAAGAGAAAATACCCTAATTATAGAAAACGTTTATATTTTCCTGAAAACGAAATATTATCTTGTCTTCTGCAACGGTTAATTTTGCTGCACCCTGTATATATATTTCGATGTCAGAACAAAATGTGCTGTTTTCACATTTTACACATCAGGATAGATACGAAAGGCACAAATTAGCAGAAAAATTATAAAATGATGAAGGTAGTAAGATATATCCTACATGACCGACTTTAACCCTTACCTTTTCGATGCGATCACGTGACGCACACCTTCTGTCAAAAATTGATTCCAATTACCACTCAGTTATTCACTTTTCTTATAATTTTCTTACTTCACGTAAAACTGTTGGTTGGCAACCTTCTGACAATATATCATATGTCAATACTTACATATTGAATTGTTACGAATTGTTGTGTATTATTATCTGTTTTGGTATCTATCTTCATAACTATTTAACATATTTTCACGAAATAAAGCTCAAACTGCAGTGCAGGCACATCTTTCATAGAGATCCCAAACCGGGATCCCTATGGTTGATATCAAATACCTTATTCTTTACCATTTTTGGTACTACTTTTTTGCTTTTTTCAAAATAACGCATATTTCACTGCACACCCCTTCCCTGAAACACCAATATGTTGCTTGCATATGACACCCGAAGTTCAAATATGTGTATTTTTACGTAACACAAAGAGAAAATACCCTACTTATAGAAAACGTTTATATTTTCCTGAAAACGAAATATTATCTTGTCTTCTGCAACGGTTAATTTTGCTGCACCCTGCATATATATTTCGATGTCAGAACAAAATATGCTGTTTTCACATTTTACACATCAGGATAGATACGAAAGGCACAAATTAGCAGAAAAATTATAAAATGATGAAGGTAGTAAGATATATCCTACATGACCGACTTTAACCCTTACCTTTTCGATGAGATCACGTGACGCACACCTTCTGTCAAAAATTGATTCCAATTACCACTCAGTTATTCACTTTTCTTATAATTTTCTTATTTCACATAAAACTGTTGGTTGGCAACCTTCTGACAATATATCATATGTCAATATTTACATATTGAATTGTTACGAATTGTTGTGTATTATTATCTGTTTTGGTATCTATCTTCATAACTATTTAACATATTTTCACGAAAGTTAGCTCAAACTGCAGTGCAGGCACATCTTTCATAGACACCCCAAACCGGAATCCCTATGGTTGATATCAAGTACCTTATTTTTTACGATTTTTGGTACTACTTTTGTGTTTTTTTCAAAATAACGCATATTTCACTGCACACCCCTTCCCTGACACACCACTATGTTGCTTGCATATGACACCCGAAGTTCAAATATGTGTATTTTTACGTAACACAAAGAGAAAATACCCTACTTATAGAAAACGTTTATATTTTCCTGAAAACGAAATATTATCTTGTCTTCTGCAACGGTTAATTTTGCTGCACCCTGTATATATATTTCGATGTCAGAAAAAAATATGCTGTTTTCACATTCTACACATCAGGATAGACACGAAGGGCACAAATTAGCAGAAAAATTATAAAATGATGAAGGTAGTAAGATATATTCTACATGAACGACTTTAACCCTTACCTTTTCGATTTGATCACGTGACGCACACCTTCTGTCAAAAATTGATTCGAATTACCACTGAGTTATTCACTTTTCTTATAATTTTCTTATTTCACGTAAAACTGTTGGTTGGCAACCTTCTGACAATATATCATATGTCGATACTTACATATTGAATTGTTACGAATTGTTGTGTATTACAATCTGTTTTGATCTATATCTTCCGAACTATTTAACATATTTTCACGAAATAAAGCTCAAACTGCAGCGCAGGCACATCTTTCATAGAGATCCCAAACCGGGATCCCTATGGTTGATATCAAGTACCTTATTCTTTACCATTTTTGGTACTACTTTTGTGTTTTTTTCAAAATAAAACTGCAAATCCCTTTCCTGACACACCACTATGTTGCTTGCATATGACACCCGAAGTTCAAATATGTGTACTTTTACGTAACGCAAAGAGAAAATACCCTAATTATAGAAAACGTTTATATTTTCCTGAAAACGAAATATTATCTTGTCTTCTGCAGCGGTTAATTTTGCTGCACCCTGTATATATATTTCGATGTCAGAACAAAATATGCTGTTTTCATATTCAACACATCAGGATAGATACGAAAGGCACAAATTAGCAGAAAAATTATAAAATGATGAAGTAAGCAAGATATATAATACATGAACGACTTTAAACCTTACCTTTTCAATGAGATCACATGACGCGCACCTTCTGTCAAAAATTGATTCGAATTACCACTGAGTAATTCACTTTTCTTATAATTTTCTTATTTCACGTAAAACTGTTGGTTTGCAACCTTCTGACAATATAACATATGTCGATACTTACATATTGAATTGTTACGAATTGCTGTGTATTACAATCTGTTTTGATCTATATCTTCCGAACTATTTAACATATTTTCACGAAATAAAGCTCAAACTGCAGTGCAGGCACATCTTTCATAGAGATCCCAAACCGGGATCCCTATGGTTGATATCAAATACCTTATTCTTTACCATTTTTGGTACTACTTTTTTGTTTTTTTCAAAATAACGCATATTTCACTGCACACCCCTTCCCTGAAACACCACTATGTTGCTTGCATATGACACCCGAAGTTCAAATATGTGTATTTTTACGTAACACAAAGAGAAAATACCCTAATTATAGAAAACGTTTATATTTTCCTGAAAACGAAATATTATCTTGTCTTCTGCAACGGTTAATTTTGCTGCACCCTGTATATATATTTCGATGTCAGAACAAAATATGCTGTTTTCACATTTTACACATCAGGATAGATACGAAAGGCACAAATTAGCAGAAAAATTATAAAATGATGAAGGTAGTAAGATATATCCTACATGACCGACTTTAACCCTTACCTTTTCGATGAGATCACGTTACGCACACCTTCTGTCAAAAATTGATTCCAATTACCACTCAGTTATTCACTTTTCTTATAATTTTCTTATTTCACGTAAAACTGTTGGTTGGCAACCTTCTGACAATATATCATATGTCAATATTTACATATTGAATTGTTACGAATTGTTGTGTATTATTATCTGTTTTGGTATCTATCTTCATAACTATTTAACATATTTTCACGAAATTTAGCTCAAACTGCAGTGCAGGCACATCTTTCATAGACACCCCAAACCGGAATCCCTATGGTTGATATCAAGTACCTTATTTTTTACCATTTTTGGTACTACTTTTGTGTTTTTTTCAAAATAACGCATATTTCACTGCACACCCCTTCCCTGACACACCACTATGTTGCTTGCATATGACACCCGAAGTTCAAATATGTGTATTTTTACGTAACACAAAGAGAAAATACCCTACTTATAGAAAACGTTTATATTTTCCTGAAAACGAAATATTATCTTGTCTTCTGCAACGGTTAATTTTGCTGCACCCTGTATATATATTTCGATGTCAGAAAAAAATATGCTGTTTTCACATTCTACAAATCAGGATAGACGCGAAGGGCACAAATTAGCAGAAAAATTATAAAATGATGAAGGTAGTAAGATATATTCTACATGAACGACTTTAACCCTTACCTTTTCGATGAGATCACGTGACGCACACCTTCTGTCAAAAATTGATTCGAATTACCACTGAGTTATTCACTTTTCTTATAATTTTCTTATTTCACGTAAAACTGTTGGTTTGCAACCTTCTGACAATATATCATATGTCGATACTTACATATTGAATTGTTACGAATTGTTGTGTATTACAATCTGTTTTGATCTATATCTTCCGAACTATTTAACATATTTTCACGAAATAAAGCTCAAACTGCAGTGCAGGCACATCTTTCATAGAGATCCCAAACCGGGATCCCTATGGTTGATGATATCAAATACCTTATTCTCTACCAAGTTTGGTACTACCTTTTTGCTTTTTTCAAAATAACGCATATTTCACTGCAAACCCTTACATTGACACACCACTATGTTGCTTGTATATGACACCCGAAGTTCAAATATGTGTACTTTTACGTAACACAAAGAGAAAATACCCTAATTAAAGAAAACGTTTATATTTTCCAGAAAACGAAATATTATCTTGTCTTCTGCAGCGGTAAATTTTGCTGCACCCTATATATATATTTCGATGTCAGAACAAAATATGCTGTTTTCATATTCAACACATCAGGATAGATACGAAAGGCACAAATTAGCAGAAAAATTATAAAATGATGAAGGTAGTAAGATATATCCTACAAGAACGACTTTAACCCTTACCTTTTCAATGAGATCACATGACGCGCACCTTCTGTCAAAAATTGATTCGAATTACCAATCAGTTATTCACTTTTCTTATAATTTTCTTATTTCACGTAAAACTGTTGGTTGGCAACCTTCTGACAATATATCATATGTCAATAGTTATATATTGAATTGTTACGAATTGTTGTGTATTATAATCTGTTTTGGTTTATATCTTCATAACTATTTAACATGTTTTCACGAAATAAAGCTCAAACTGCAGTGCAGGCACATCTATCATAGAGGTCCCAATCCGGGATCCCTATAGTTGATATCAAGTACCTTATTCTCTACTATGTTTCGTACTACTTTTTTGTTTTTTTCAAAATAACGCATATTTCACTGCAAACCCCTTCCCTGACACACCACTATGTTGCTTGCATATGACACCCGAAGTTCAAATATGTGTACTTTTACGTAACACAAAGAGAAAATACCCTAATTATAGAAAACGTTTATATTTTCCTGAAAACGAAATATTATCTTGTCTTCTGCAAAGGTTAATTTTGCTGCACCGTGTATATATATTTCGATGTCAGAACAAGATATGTTGTTTTCACATTCTACACATCAGGATAGATACGAAAGGCACAAACTTGCAGAAAAATTATAAAATGTTGAAGGTAGTAAGATATATCCTACATGAACGACTTTAACCCTTACCTTTTCGATGAGATCACGTGACGCACACCTTCTGTCAAAAATTGATTGCAATTACCACTCAGCTATTCACTTTTCTTATAATTTTCTTATTTCACGTAAAACTGTTGGTTGGCAACCTTCTGACAATATATCATATGTCAATACTTACATATTGAATTGTTACGCATTGTTGTGTATTATAATCTGTTTTGGTCTATATCTTCGGAACTATTTAACATATTTTCACGAAATAAAGCTCAAATTGCAGTGCAGGCACATCTTTCATAGAGATCCCAAACCAGGATCCCCATGGTTGATATCAAGTACCTTATTCTCTACCAAGTTTGGTACTACTTTTTTGCTTTTTTCAAAATAACGCATATTTCACTGCAAACCCCTTCCCTGACACACCACTATGTTGCTTGCATATGACACCCGAAGTTAACATATGTGTATTTTTACGTAACACAAAGAGAAAATACCCTAATTATAGAAAACTTTTATATTTTCCTGAAAAGGAAATATTATCTTGTTTTGTGCAACGTTTAATTTTGCTGCACCCTGTATATATATTTCAATGTCAGAACAAAATATGCTGTGTTCACATTCTACACATCAGGATAGATACGAAAGGCACAAATTAGCAGAAAAATTATAAAATGATGAAGGTAGTAAGATATATCCTACATGACCGACCTTAACCCTTACCTTTTCGATGAGATCACGTGACGCACATCTTCTGTCAAAAATTGATTCCAAATACCACTGAGCTATTCACTTTTCTTATAATTTTCTTATTTCACGTAAAACTGTTTGTTTGCAACCTTCTGACAATATATCATATGTCAATACTTTCATATTGGATTGTTACGAATTGTTGTGTATTATAATCTGTTTTGGTCTATATCTTCCGAACTATTTAACATATTTTCACGAAATAAAGCTCAAACTGCAGTGCAGGCACATCTTTCATAGAGATCCCAAACCGGGATCCCTATGGTTGATATCAAATAACTTATTCTTTACCATTTTTGGTACTACTTTTTTGTTTTTTTCAAAATAACGCATATTTCACTGCACACCCCTTCCCTGAAACACCACTATGTTGCTTGCATATGACACCCGAAGTTCAAATATGTGTATTTTTACGTAACACAAAGAGAAAATACCCTAATTATAGAAAACGTTTATATTTTCCTGAAAACGAAATATTATCTTGTCTTCTGCAACGGTTAATTTTGCTGCACCCTGTATATATATTTCGATGTCAGAACAAAATGTGCTGTTTTACATTTTACACATCAGGATAGATACGAAAGGCACAAATTAGCAGAAAAATTATAAAATGATGAAGGTAGTAAGATATATCCTACATGACCGACTTTAACCCTTACCTTTTCGATGCGATCACGTGACGCACACCTTCTGTCAAAAATTGATTCCAATTACCACTCAGTTATTCACTTTTCTTATAATTTTCTTATTTCACGTAAAACTGTTGGTTGGCAACCTTCTGACAATATATCATATGTCAATACTTACATATTGAATTGTTACGAATTGTTGTGTATTATTATCTGTTTTGGTATCTATCTTCATAACTATTTAACATATTTTCACGAAATTTAGCACAAACTGCAGTGCAGGCACATCTTTCATAGACACCCCAAACCGGAATCCCTATGGTTGATATCAAGTACCTTATTTTTTACCATTTTTGGTACTACTTTTGTGTTTTTTTCAAAATAACGCATATTTCACTGCACACCCCTTCCCTGACACACCACTATGTTGCTTGCATATGACACCCGAAGTTCAAATATGTGTATTTTTACGTAACACAAAGAGAAAATACCCTACTTATAGAAAACGTTTATATTTTCCTGAAAACGAAATATTATCTTGTCTTCTGCAACGGTTAATTTTGCTGCACCCTGTATATATATTTCGATGTCAGAAAAAAATATGCTGTTTTCACATTCTACACATCAGGATAGACACGAAGGGCACAAATTAGCAGAAAAATTATAAAATGATGAAGGTAGTAAGATATATTCTACATGAACGACTTTAACCCTTACCTTTTCGATTTGATCACGTGACGCACACCTTCTGTCAAAAATTGATTCGAATTACCACTGAGTTATTCACTTTTCTTATAATTTTCTTATTTCACGTAAAACTGTTGGTTTGCAACCTTCTGACAATATATCATATGTCGATACTTACATATTGAATTGTTACGAATTGTTGTGTATTACAATCTGTTTTGATCTATATCTTCCGAACTATTTAACATATTTTCACGAAATAAAGCTCAAACTGCAGCGCAGGCACATCTTTCATAGAGATCCCAAACCGGGATCCCTATGGTTGATATCAAGTACCTTATTCTTTACCATTTTTGGTACTACTTTTGTGTTTTTTTCAAAATAAAACTGCAAATCCCTTTCCTGACACACCACTATGTTGCTTGCATATGACACCCGAAGTTCAAATATGTGTACTTTTACGTAACGCAAAGAGAAAATACCCTAATTATAGAAAACGTTTATATTTTCCTGAAAACGAAATATTATCTTGTCTTCTGCAGCGGTTAATTTTGCTGCACCCTGTATATATATTTCGATGTCAGAACAAAATATGCTGTTTTCATATTCAACACATCAGGATAGATACGAAAGGCACAAATTAGCAGAAAAATTATAAAATGATGAAGGTAGTAAGATATATCCTACAAGAACGACTTTAACCCTTACCTTTTCAATGAGATCACATGACGCGCACCTTCTGTCAAAAATTGATTCGAATTACCAATCAGTTATTCACTTTTCTTATAATTTTCTTATTTCACGTAAAACTGTTGGTTGGCAACCTTCTGACAATATATCATATGTCAATAGTTACATATTGAATTGTTACGAATTGTTGTGTATTATAATCGGTTTTGGTTTATATCTTCATAACTATTTAACATGTTTTCACGAAATAAAGCTCAAACTGCAGTGCAGGCACATCTATCATAGAGGTCCCAATCCGGTATCCCTATGGTTGATATCAAGTACCTTATTCTCTACTATGTTTGGTACTACTTTTTTGTTTTTTTTTCAAAATAACGCATATTTCACTGCAAACCCCTTCCCTGACACACCACTATGTTGCTTGCATATGACACCCGAAGTTCAAATATGTGTACTTTTACGTAACACAAAGAGAAAATACCCTAATTATAGAAAACGTTTATATTTTCCTGAAAACGAAATAATATCTTGTCTTCTGCAACGGTTAATTTTGCTGCACCGTGTATATATATTTCGATGTCAGAACAAGATATGTTGTTTTCACATTCTACACATCAGGATAGATACGAAAGGCACATACTTGCAGAAAAATTATAAAATGATGAAGGTAGTAAGATATATCCTACATGAACGACTTTAACCCTTACCTTTTCGATGAGATCACGTGACGCACACCTTCTGTAAAAAATTGATTGCAATTACCACTCAGCTATTTACTTTTCTTATAATTTTCTTATTTCACGTAAAACTGTTGGTTGGCAACCTTCTGACAATATATCATATGTCAATACTTACATATTGAATTGTTACGCATTGTTGTGTATTATAATCTGTTTTGGTCTATATCTTCGGAACTATTTAACATATTTTCACGAAATAAAGCTCAAATTGCAGTGCAGGCACATCTTTCATAGAGATCCCAAACCAGGATCCCCATGGTTGATATCAAGTACCTTATTCTCTACCAAGTTTGGTACTACTTTTTTGCTTTTTTCAAAATAACGCATATTTCACTGCAAACCCCTTCCCTGACACACCACTATGTTGCTTGCATATGATACCCGAAGTTAACATATGTGTATTTTTACGTAACACAAAGAGAAAATACCCTAATTATAGAAAACTTTTATATTTTCCTGAAAAGGAAATATTATCTTGTCTTCTGCAACGGTTAATTTTGCTGCACCCTGTATATATATTTCAATGTCAGAACAAAATATGCTGTGTTCACATTCTACACATCAGGATAGATACGAAAGGCACAAATTAGCAGAAAAATTATAAAACGATGAAGGTAGTAAGGTATATCCTACATGACCGACTTTAACCCTTACCTTTTCGATGAGATCACGTGACGCACACCTTCTGTCAAAAATTGATTCCAATTACCACTCAGTTATTCACTTTTCTTATAATTTTCTTATTTCACGTAAAACTGTTGGTTGGCAACCTTCTGACAATATATCATATGTCAATACTTACATATTGAATTGTTACGAATTGTTGTGTATTATTATCTGTTTTGGTATCTATCTTCATAACTATTTAACATATTTTCACGAAATTTAGCTCAAACTGCAGTGCAGGCACATCGTTCATAGACACCCCAAACCGGAATCCCTATGGTTGATATCAAGTACCTTATTTTTTACCATTTTTGGTACTACTTTTGTGTTTTTTCAAAATAACGCATATTTCACTGCACACCCCTTCCCTGACACACCATTATGTTGCTTGCATATGACACCCGAAGTTCAAATATGTGTATTTTTACGTAACACAAAGAGAAAATACCCTACTTATAGAAAACGTTTATATTTTCCTGAAAACGAAATATTATCTTGTCTTCTGCAACGGTTAATTTTGCTGCACCCTGTATATATATTTCGATGTCAGAAAAAAATATGCTGTTTTCACATTCTACACATCAGGATAGACACGAAGGGCACAAATTAGCAGAAAAATTATAAAATGATGAAGGTAGTAAGATATATTCTACATGAACGACTTTAACCCTTACCTTTTCGATGAGATCACGTGACGCACACCTTCTGTCAAAAATTGATTCGAATTACCACTGAGTTATTCACTTTTCTTATAATTTTCTTATTTCACGTAAAACTGTTGGTTTGCAACCTTCTGATAATATATCATATGTCGATACTTACATATTGAATTGTTACGAATTGTTGTGTATTACAATCTGTTTTGATCTATATCTTCCGAACTATTTAACATATTTTCACGAAATAAAGCTCAAACTGCAGCGCAGGCACATCTTTCATAGAGATCCCAAACCGGGATCCCTATGGTTGATATCAAGTACCTTATTCTTTACCATTTTTGGTACTACTTTTGTGTTTTTTTTCAAAATAAAACTGCAAATCCCTTTCCTGACACACCACTATGTTGCTTGCATATGACACCCGAAGTTCAAATATGTGTACTTTTACGTAACGCAAAGAGAAAATACCCTAATTATAGAAAACGTTTATATTTTCCTGAAAACGAAATATTATCTTGTCTTCTGCAGCGGTTAATTTTGCTGCACCCTGTATATATATTTCGATGTCAGAACAAAATATGCTGTTTTCATATTCAACACATCAGGATAGATACGAAAGGCACAAATTAGCAGAAAAATTATAAAATGATGAAGTAAGGAAGATATATAATACACGAACGACTTTAAACCTTACCTTTTCAATGAGATCACATGACGCGCACCTTCTGTCAAAAATTGATTCGAATTACCACTGAGTTATTCACTTTTCTTATATTTTTTTATTTTACGTAAAACTGTCGGTTAGCAACCTTCTGACAATATATCATATGTCAATATGTACATATTGAATTGTTACTAATTGTTGCGTATTATAATCTGTTTTGGTCTATATCTTCATAACTATTTAACATATTTTCACGAAATAAAGCTCAAATTGCAGTGCAGGCACATCTTTCATAGACACCGCAAGCCGGAATCCCTACGGTTGATGTCAAGTACCTTATTCTCTACCAAGTTTGGTACTACTTTTTTGCTTTTTTCAAAACAACGCATATTTCACTGCAAACCCTTACCCTGACACACCACTATGTTGCTTGCATATGACACCCGAAGTTCAAATATGTGAACTTTTACGTAACACAAAGAGAAAATACCCTAATTATAGAAAACGTTTATATTTTCCTGAAAACGAAATATTATCTTGTCTTCTGCAACGGTTAATTTTGCTGCACCGTGTATATATATTTCGATGTCAGAACAAGATATGTTGTTTTCACATTCTACACATCAGGATAGATACGAAAGGCACAAACTTGCAGAAAAATTATAAAATGATGAAGGTAGTAAGATATATCCTACATGAACGACTTTAACCCTTACCTTTTCGATGAGATCACGTGACGCACACCTTCTGTCAAAAATTGATTGCAATTACCACTCAGCTATTCACTTTTCTTATAATTTTCTTATTTCACGTAAAACTGTTGGTTGGCAACCTTCTGACAATATATCATATGTCAATACTTACATATTGAATTGTTACGCATTGTTGTGTATTATAATCTGTTTTGGTCTATATCTTCGGAACTATTTAACATATTTTCACGAAATAAAGCTCAAACTGCAGTGCAGGCACATCTTTCAGAGAGATCCCAAACCAGGATCCCCATGGTTGATATCAAGTACCTTATTCTCTACCAAGTTTGGTACTACTTTTTTGCTTTTTTCAAAATAACGCATATTTCACTGCAAACCCCTTCCCTGACACACCACTATGTTGCTTGCATATGACACCCGAAGTTAACATATGTGTATTTTTACGTAACACAAAGAGAAAATACCCTAATTATAGAAAACTTTTATATTTTCCTGAAAAGGAAATATTATCTTGTTTTGTGCAACGTTTAATTTTGCTGCACCCTGTATATATATTTCAATGTCAGAACAAAATATGCTGTGTTCACATTCTACACATCAGGATAGATACGAAAGGCACAAATTAGCAGAAAAATTACAAAATGATGAAGGTAGTAAGATATATCCTACATGACCGACTTTAACCCTTACCTTTTCGATGAGATCACGTGACGCACATCTTCTGTCAAAAATTGATTCCAAATACCACTGAGCTTTTCACTTTTCTTATAATTTTCTTATTTCACGTAAAACTGTTGGTTGGCAACCTTCTGACAATATATCATATGTCTATACTTACATATTGAATTGTTACGAATTGTTGTGTATTATTATCTGTTTTGGTATCTATCTTCATAACTATTTAACATATTTTCACGAACTTTAGCTCAAACTGCAGTGCAGGCACATCTTTCATAGAGATCCCAAACCGGGATCCCTATGGTTGATATCAAATAATTTATTCTTTACCATTTTTGGTACTACTTTTTTGTTTTTTTCAAAATAACGCATATTTCACTGCACACCCCTTCCCTGAAACACCACTATGTTGCTTGCATATGACACCCGAAGTTCAAATTTGTGTATTTTTACGTAACACAAAGAGAAAATACCCTAATTATAGAAAACGTTTATATTTTCCTGAAAACGAAATATTATCTTGTCTTCTGCAACGGTTAATTTTGCTGCACCCTGTATATATATTTCGATGTCAGAACAAAATATGCTGTTTTCACATTTTACACATCAGGATAGATACGAAAGGCACAAATTAGCAGAAAAATTATAAAATGATGAAGGTAGTAAGATATATTCAACATGAACGACTTTAACCCTTACCTTTTCGATGAGATCACGTGACGCACACCTTCTGTCAAAAATTGATTCGAATTACCACTCAGTTATTCACTTTTCTTATAATTTTCTTATTTCACGTAAAACTGTTGGTTGGCAACCTTCTGACAATATATCATATGTCAATACTTACATATTGAATTGTTACGAATTGTTGTGTATTATTATCTGTTTTGGTATCTATCTTCATAACTATTTAACATATTTTCACGAAATTTAGCTCAAACTGCAGTGCAGGCACATCTTTCATAGACACCCCAAACCGGAATCCCTATGGTTGATATCAAGTACCTTATTTTTTACCATTTTTGGTACTACTTTTGTGTTTTTTTCAAAATAACGCAAAATTTCACTGCACACCCCTTCCCTGACACACCACTATGTTGCTTGCATATGACACCCGAAGTTCAAATATGTGTATTTTTACGTAACACAAAGAGAAAATACCCTACTTATAGAAAACGTTTATATTTTCCTGAAAACGAAATATTATCTTGTCTTCTGCAACTGTTAATTTTGCTGCACCCTGTATATATATTTCGATGTCAGAAAAAAATATGCTGTTTTCACATTCTACACATCAGGATAGACACGAAGGGCACAAATTAGCAGAAAAATTATAAAATGATGAAGGTAGTAAGATATATTCTACATGAACGACTTTAACCCTTACCTTTTCGATTTGATCACGTGACACACACCTTCTGTCAAAAATTGATTCGAATTACCACTGAGTTATTCACTTTTCTTATATTTTTTTATTTTACGTAAAACTGTCGGTTAGCAACCTTCTGACAATATATCATATGTCAATATGTACATATTGAATTGTTACTAATTGTTACGTATTATAATCTGTTTTGGTCTATATCTTCATAACTATTTAACATATTTTCACGAAATAAAGCTCAAATTGCAGTGCAGGCACATCTTTCATAGACACCGCAAGCCGGAATCCCTACGGTTGATATCAAGTACCTTATTCTCTACCAAGTTTGGTACTACTTTTTTGCTTTTTTCAAAATAACGCATATTTCACTGCAAACCCTTACCCTGACACACCACTATGTTGCTTGTATATGACACCCGAAGTTCAAATATGTGTATTTTTACGTAACACAAAGAGAAAATACCCTAATTATAGAAAACGTTTATATTTTCCAGAAAACGAAATATTATCTTGTCTTCTGCAGCGGTAAATTTTGCTGCACCCTATATATATATTTCGATATCAGAACAAAATATGCTGTTTTCATATTCAACACATCAGGATAGATACGAAAGGCACAAATTAGCAGAAAAATTATAAAATGATGAAGGTAGTAAGATATATCCTACAAGAACGACTTTAACCCTTACCTTTTCAATGAGATCACATGACGCGCACCTTCTGTCAAAAATTGATTCGAATTACCAATCAGTTATTCACTTTTCTTATAATTTTCTTATTTCACGTAAAACTGTTGGTTGGCAACCTTCTGACAATATATCATATGTCAATACTTACATATTGAATTGTTACGAATTGTTGTGTATTATTATCTGTTTTGGTATCTATCTTCATAACTATTTAACATATTTTCACGAAATAAAGCTCAAACTGCAGTGCAGGCACATCTATCATAGAGATCCCAAACCGGGATCCCTATGGTTGATATCAAGTACCTTATTCTCTACTATGTTTGGTACTACTTTTTTGTTTTTTTCAAAATAACGCATATTTCACTGCAAACCCCTTCCCTGACACACCACTATGTTGCTTGCATATGACACCCGAAGTTCAAATATGTGTATTTTTACGTAACACAAAGAGAAAATACCCTAATTATAGAAAACGTTTATATTTTCCTGAAAACGAAATATTATCTTGTCTTCTGCAACGGTTAATTTTGCTGCACCGTGTATATATATTTCGATGTCAGAACAAGATATGTTGTTTTCACCTTCTACACATCAGGATAGATACGAAAGGCACAAACTTGCAGAAAAATTATAAAATGATGAAGGTAGTAAGATATATCCTACATGAACGACTTTAACCCTTACCTTTTCGATGAGATCACGTGACGCGCACCTTCTGTCAAAAATTGATTCGAATTACCAATCAGTTATTCACTTTTCTTATAATTTTCTTATTTCACGTAAAACTGTTGGTTGGCAACCTTCTGACAATATATCATATGTCAATAGTTACATATTGAATTGTTACGAATTGTTGTGTATTATAATCTGTTTTGGTTTATATCTTCATAACTATTTAACATATTTTCACGAAATAAAGCTCAAACTGCAGTGCAGGCACATCTATCATAGAGGTCCCAAACCGGGATCCCTATGGTTGATATCAAATACCTTATTCTCTACCAAGTTTGGTACTACTTTTTTGCTTTTTTCAAAATAACGCATATTTCACTGCAAACCCCTTCCCTGACACACCACTATGTTGCTTGCATATGACACCCGAAGTTAACATATGTGTATTTTTACGTAACACAAAGAGAAAATACGCTAATTATAGAAAACTTTTATATTTTCCTGAAAAGGAAATATTATCTTGTCTTCTGCAACGGTTAATTTTGCTGCACCCTGTATATATATTTCAATGTCAGAACAAAATATGCTGTGTTCACATTCTACACATCAGGATAGATACGAAAGGCACAAATTAGCAGAAAAATTATAAAATGATGAAGGTAGTAAGATATATCCTACATGACCGACTTTAACCCTTACCTTTTCGATGAGATCACGTGACGCACATCTTCTGTCAAAAATTGATTCCAAATACCACTCAGCTATTCACTTTTCTTATAATTTTCTTATTTCACGTAAAACTGTTGGTTTGCAACCTTCTGACAATATATCATATGTCAATACTTTCATATTGGATTGTTACGAATTGTTGTGTATTATAATCTGTTTTGGTCTATATCTTCCGAACTATTTAACATATTTTCACGAAATAAAGCTCAAACTGCAGTGCAGGCACATCTTTCATAGAGATCCCAAACCGGGATCCCCATGGTTGATATCAAGTACCTTATTCTCTACCAAGTTTGGTACTACTTTTTTGCTTTTTTCAAAATAACGCATATTTCACTGCAAACCCCTTCCCTGACACACCACTATGTTGCTTGCATATGACACCCGAAGTTAACATATGTGTATTTTTACGTAACACAAAGAGAAAATACGCTAATTATAGAAAACTTTTATATTTTCCTGAAAAGGAAATATTATCTTGTCTTCTGCAACGGTTAATTTTGCTGCACCCTGTATATATATTTCAATGTCAGAACAAAATATGCTGTGTTCACATTCTACACATCAGGATAGATACGAAAGGCACAAATTAGCAGAAAAATTATAAAACGATGAAGGTAGTAAGGTATATCCTACATGACCGACTTTAACCCTTACCTTTTCGATGAGATCACGTGACGCACATCTTCTGTCAAAAATTGATTCCAAATACCACTCAGCTATTCACTTTTCTTATAATTTTCTTATTTCACGTAAAACTGTTGGTTGGCAACCTTCTGACAATATATCATATGTCAATACTTACATATTGAATTGTTACGAATTGTTGTGTATTATTATCTGTTTTGGTATCTATCTTCATAACTATTTAACATATTTTCACGAAATTTAGCTCAAACTGCAGTGCAGGCACATCTTTCATAGACACCCCAAACCGGAATCCCTATGGTTGATATCAAGTACCTTATTTTTTACCATTTTTGGTACTACTTTTGTGTTTTTTTCAAAATAACGCATATTTCACTGCACACCCCTTCCCTGACACACCACTATGTTGCTTGCATATGACACCCGAAGTTCAAATATGTGTATTTTTACGTAACACAAAGAGAAAATACCCTACTTATAGAAAACGTTTATATTTTCCTGAAAACGAAATATTATCTTGTCTTCTGCAACGGTTAATTTTGCTGCACCCTGTATATATATTTCGATGTCAGAAAAAAATATGCTGTTTTCACATTCTACACATCAGGATAGACACGAAGGGCACAAATTAGCAGAAAAATTATAAAATGATGAAGGTAGTAAGATATATTCTACATGAACGACTTTAACCCTTACCTTTTCGATTTGATCACGTGACACACACCTTCTGTCAAAAATTGATTCGAATTACCACTGAGTTATTCACTTTTCTTATATTTTTTTATTTTACGTAAAACTGTCGGTTAGCAACCTTCTGACAATATATCATATGTGAATATGTACATATTGAATTGTTACTAATTGTTGCGTATTATAATCTGTTTTGGTCTATATCTTCATAACTATTTAACATATTTTCACGAAATAAAGCTCAAATTGCAGTGCAGGCACATCTTTCATAGACACCGCAAGCCGGAATCCCTACGGTTGATATCAAGTACCTTATTCTCTACCAAGTTTGGTACTACTTTTTTGCTTTTTTCAAAATAACGCATATTTCACTGCAAACCCTTACCCTGACACACCACTATGTTGCTTGTATATGACACCCGAAGTTCAAATATGTGTATTTTTACGTAACACAAAGAGAAAATACCCTAATTATAGAAAACGTTTATATTTTCCAGAAAACGAAATATTATCTTGTCTTCTGCAGCGGTAAATTTTGCTGCACCCTATATATATATTTCGATGTCAGAACAAAATATGCTGTTTTCATATTCAACACATCAGGATAGATACGAAAGGCACAAATTAGCAGAAAAATTATAAAATGATGAAGGTAGTAAGATATATCCTACAAGAACGACTTTAACCCTTACCTTTTCAATGAGATCACATGACGCACACTTTCTGTCAAAAATTGATTCGAATTACCAATCAGTTATTCACTTTTCTTATAATTTTCTTATTTCACGTAAAACTGTTGGTTGGCAACCTTCTGACAATATATCATATATCAATATTTACATATTGAATTGTTACGAATTGTTGTGTATTATAATCTGTTTTGGTTTATATCTTCATAACTATTTAACATATTTTCACGAAATAAAGCTCAAACTGCAGTGCAGGCACATCTATCATAGAGATCCCAAACCGGGATCCCTATGGTTGATATCAAGTACCTTATTCTCTACTATGTTTGGTACTACTTTTTTGTTTTTTTCAAAATAACGCATATTTCACTGCAAACCCCTTCCCTGACACACCACTATGTTGCTTGCATATGACACCCGAAGTTCAAATATGTGTATTTTTACGTAACACAAAGAGAAAATACCCTAATTATAGAAAACGTTTATATTTTCCTGAAAACGAAATATTATCTTGTCTTCTGCAACGGTTAATTTTGCTGCACCGTGTATATATATTTCGATGTCAGAACAAGATATGTTGTTTTCACCTTCTACACATCAGGATAGATACGAAAGGCACAAACTTGCAGAAAAATTATAAAATGATGAAGGTAGTAAGATATATCCTACATGAACGACTTTAACCCTTACCTTTTCGATGAGATCACGTGACGCACACCTTCTGTCAAAAAATTGATTCGAATTACCAATCAGTTATTCACTTTTCTTATAATTTTCTTATTTCACGTAAAACTGTTGGTTGGCAACCTTCTGACAATATATCATATGTCAATAGTTACATATTGAATTGTTACGAATTGTTGTGTATTATAATCTGTTTTGGTTTATATCTTCATAACTATTTAACATATTTTCACGAAATAAAGCTCAAACTGCAGTGCAGGCACATCTATCATAGAGGTCCCAAACCGGGATCCCTATGGTTGATATCAAATACCTTATTCTCTACCAAGTTTGGTACTACTTTTTTGCTTTTTTCAAAATAACGCATATTTCACTGCAAACCCCTTCCCTGACACACCACTATGTTGCTTGCATATGACACCCGAAGTTAACATATGTGTATTTTTACGTAACACAAAGAGAAAATACGCTAATTATAGAAAACTTTTATATTTTCCTGAAAAGGAAATATTATCTTGTCTTCTGCAACGGTTAATTTTGCTGCACCCTGTATATATATTTCAATGTCAGAACAAAATATGCTGTGTTCACATTCTACACATCAGGATAGATACGAAAGGCACAAATTAGCAGAAAAATTATAAAATGATGAAGGTAGTAAGATATATCCTACATGACCGACTTTAACCCTTACCTTTTCGATGAGATCACGTGACGCACATCTTCTGTCAAAAATTGATTCCAAATACCACTCAGCTATTCACTTTTCTTATAATTTTCTTATTTCACGTAAAACTGTTGGTTGGCAACCTTCTGACAATATATCATATGTCAATACTTACATATTGAATTGTTACGAATTGTTGTGTATTATTATCTGTTTTGGTATCTATCTTCATAACTATTTAACATATTTTCACGAAATTTAGCTCAAACTGCAGTGCAGGCACATCTTTCATAGACACCCCAAACCGGAATCCCTATGGTTGATATCAAGTACCTTATTTTTTACCATTTTTGGTACTACTTTTGTGTTTTTTTCAAAATAACGCATATTTCACTGCACACCCCTTCCCTGACACACCACTATGTTGCTTGCATATGACACCCGAAGTTCAAATATGTGTATTTTTACGTAACACAAAGAGAAAATACCCTACTTATAGAAAACGTTTATATTTTCCTGAAAACGAAATATTATCTTGTCTTCTGCAACGGTTAATTTTGCTGCACCCTGTATATATATTTCGATGTCAGAAAAAAATATGCTGTTTTCACATTCTACACATCAGGATAGACACGAAGGGCACAAATTAGCAGAAAAATTATAAAATGATGAAGGTAGTAAGATATATTCTACATGAACGACTTTAACCCTTACCTTTTCGATTTGATCACGTGACACACACCTTCTGTCAAAAATTGATTCGAATTACCACTGAGTTATTCACTTTTCTTATATTTTTTTATTTTACGTAAAACTGTCGGTTAGCAACCTTCTGACAATATATCATATGTGAATATGTACATATTGAATTGTTACTAATTGTTGCGTATTATAATCTGTTTTGGTCTATATCTTCATAACTATTTAACATATTTTCACGAAATAAAGCTCAAATTGCAGTGCAGGCACATCTTTCATAGACACCGCAAGCCGGAATCCCTACGGTTGATATCAAGTACCTTATTCTCTACCAAGTTTGGTACTACTTTTTTGCTTTTTTCAAAATAACGCATATTTCACTGCAAACCCTTACCCTGACACACCACTATGTTGCTTGTATATGACACCCGAAGTTCAAATATGTGTATTTTTACGTAACACAAAGAGAAAATACCCTAATTATAGAAAACGTTTATATTTTCCAGAAAACGAAATATTATCTTGTCTTCTGCAGCGGTAAATTTTGCTGCACCCTATATATATATTTCGATGTCAGAACAAAATATGCTGTTTTCATATTCAACACATCAGGATAGATACGAAAGGCACAAATTAGCAGAAAAATTATAAAATGATGAAGGTAGTAAGATATATCCTACAAGAACGACTTTAACCCTTACCTTTTCAATGAGATCACATGACGCACACTTTCTGTCAAAAATTGATTCGAATTACCAATCAGTTATTCACTTTTCTTATAATTTTCTTATTTCACGTAAAACTGTTGGTTGGCAACCTTCTGACAATATATCATATATCAATATTTACATATTGAATTGTTACGAATTGTTGTGTATTATAATCTGTTTTGGTTTATATCTTCATAACTATTTAACATATTTTCACGAAATAAAGCTCAAACTGCAGTGCAGGCACATCTTTCATAGAGATCCCAAACCAGGATCCCCATGGTTGATATCAAGTACCTTATTCTCTACCAAGTTTGGTACTACTTTTTTGCTTTTTTCAAAATAACGCACATTTCACTGCAAACACCTTCCCTGACACACCACTATGTTGCTTGCATATGACACCCGAAGTTAACATATGTGTATTTTTACGTAACACAAAGAGAAAATACCCTAATTATAGAAAACTTTTATATTTTCCTGAAAAGGAAATATTATCTTGTCTTCTGCAACGGTTAATTTTGCTGCACCCAGTATATATATTTCAATGTCAGAACAAAATATGCTGTGTTCACATTCTACACATCAGGATAGATACGAAAGGCACAAATTAGCAGAAAAATTATAAAATGATGAAGGTAGTAAGATATATCCTACATGACCGACTTTAACCCTTACCTTTTCGATGAGATCACGTGACGCACATCTTCTGTCAAAAATTGATTCCAAATACCACTGAGCTATTCACTTTTCTTATAATTTTCTTATTTCACGTAAAACTGTTGGTTTGCAACCTTCTGACAATATATCATATGTCAATACTTTCATATTGGATTGCTACGAATTGTTGTGTATTATAATCTGTTTTGGTCTATATCTTCCGAACTATTTAACATATTTTCACGAAATAAAGCTCAAACTGCAGTGCAGGCACATCTTTCATAGAGATCCCAAACCGGGATCCCTATGGTTGATATCAAATACCTTATTCTTTACCATTTTTGGTACTACTTTTTTGTTTTTTTCAATATAACGCATATTTCACTGCACACCCCTTCCCTGAAACACCACTATGTTGCTTGCATATGACACCCGAAGTTCAAATATGTGTATTTTTACGTAACACAAAGAGAAAATACCCTAATTATAGAAAACGTTTATATTTTCCTGAAAACGAAATATTATCTTGTCTTCTGCAACGGTTAATTTTGCTGCACCCTGTATATATATTTCGATGTCAGAACAAAATATGCTGTTTTCACATTTTACACATCAGGATAGATACAAAAGGCACAAATTAGCAGAAAAATTATAAAATGATGAAGGTAGTAAGATATATCCTACATGACCGACTTTAACCCTTACCTTTTCGATGAGATCACGTGACGCACACCTTCTGTCAAAAATTGATTCCAATTACCACTCAGTTATTCACTTTTCTTATAATTTTCTTATTTCACGTAAAACTGTTGGTTGGCAACCTTCTGACAATATATCATATGTCAATACTTACATATTGAATTGTTACGAATTGTTGTGTATTATTATCTGTTTTGGTATCTATCTTCATAACTATTTAACATATTTTCACGAAATTTAGCTCAAACTGCAGTGCAGGCTCATCTTTCATAGACACCCCAAACCGGAATCCCTATGGTTTATATCAAGTACCTTATTTTTTTACCATTTTTGGTACTACTTTTGTGTTTTTTTCAAAATAACGCATATTTCACTGCACACCCCTTCCCTGACACACCACTATGTTGCTTGCATATGACACCCGAAGTTCAAATATGTGTATTTTTACGTAACACAAAGAGAAAATACCCTACTTATAGAAAACGTTTATATTTTCCTGAAAACGAAATATTATCTTGTCTTCTGCAACGGTTAATTTTGCTGCACCCTGTATATATATTTCGATGTCAGAAAAAAATATGCTGTTTTCACATTCTACACATCAGCATAGACACGAAGGGCACAAATTAGCAGAAAAATTATAAAATGTAGAAAGTAGTAAGATATATTCTACATGAACGACTTTAACCCTTACCTTTTCGATGAGATCACGTGACGCACACCTTCTGTCAAAAATTGATTCGAATTACCACTGAGTTATTCACTTTTCTTATAATTTTCTTATTTCACGTAAAACTGTTGGTTTGCAACCTTCTGAAAATATATCATATGTCGATACTTACATATTGAATTGTTACGAATTGTTGTGTATTACAATCTGTTTTGATCTATATCTTCCTAACTATTTAACATATTTTCACGAAATAAAGCTCAAACTGCAGCGCAGGCACATCTTTCATAGAGATCCCAAACCGCGATCCCTATTGTTGATATCAAGTACCTTATTCTTTACCATTTTTGGTACTACTTTTGTTTTTTTTTCAAAATAAAACTGCAAATCCCTTTCCTGACACACCACTATGTTGCTTGCATATGACACCCGAAGTTCAAATATGTGTACTTTTACGTAACGCAAAGAGAAAATACCCTAATTATAGAAAACGTTTATATTTTCCTGAAAACGAAATATTATCTTGTCTTCTGCAGCGGTTAATTTTGCTGCACCCTGTATATATATTTCGATGTCAGAACAAAATATGCTGTTTTCATATTCAACACATCAGGATAGATACGAAAGGCACAAATTAGCAGAAAAATTATAAAATGATGAAGTAAGCAAGATATATAATACATGAACGACTTTAAAACTTTGCTTTTCAATGAGATCACATGACGCGCACCTTCTGTCAAAAATTGATTCGAATTACCACTGAGTTATTCACTTTTCTTATATTTTTTTATTTTACGTAAAACTGTCGGTTAGCAACCTTCTGACAATATATCATATGTCAATATGTACATATTGAATTGTTACTAATTGTTGCGTATTATAATCTGTTTTGGTCTATATCTTCATAACTATTTAACATATTTTCACGAAATAAAGCTCAAATTGCAGTGCAGGCACATCTTTCATAGACACCGCAAGCCGGAATCCCTACGGTTGATATCAAGTACCTTATTCTCTACCAAGTTTGGTACTACTTTTTTGCTTTTTTCAAAATAACGCATATTTCACTGCAAACCCTTACCCTGACACACCACTATGTTGCTTGTATATGACACCCGAAGTTCAAATATGTGTATTTTTACGTAACACAAAGAGAAAATACCCTAATTATAGAAAACGTTTATATTTTCCAGAAAACGAAATATTATCTTGTCTTCTGCAGCGGTAAATTTTGCTGCACCCTATATATATATTTCGATGTCAGAACAAAATATGCTCTTTTCATATTCAACACATCAGGATAGATACGAAAGGCACAAATTAGCAGAAAAATTATAAAATGATGAAGGTAGTAAGATATATCCTACAAGAACGACTTTAACCCTTACCTTTTCAATGAGATCACATGACGCGCACCTTCTGTCAAAAATTGATTCGAATTACCAATCAGTTATTCACTTTTCTTATAATTTTCTTATTTCACGTAAAACTGTTGGTTGGCAACCTTCTGACAATATATCATATGTCAATAGTTACATATTGAATTGTTACGAATTGTTGTGTATTATAATCGGTTTTGGTTTATATCTTCATAACTATTTAACATGTTTTCACGAAATAAAGCTCAAACTGCAGTGCAGCCACATCTATCATAGAGGTCCCAATCCGGTATCCCTATGGTTGATACCAAGTACCTTATTCTCTACTATGTTTGGTACTACTTTTTTGTTTTTTTTTCAAAATAACGCATATTTCACTGCAAACCCCTTCCCTGACACACCACTATGTTGCTTGCATATGACACCCGAAGTTCAAATATGTGTACTTTTACGTAACACAAAGAGAAAATACCCTAATTATAGAAAACGTTTATATTTTCCTGAAAACGAAATATTATCTTGTCTTCTGCAACGGTTAATTTTGCTGCACCGTGTATATATATTTCGATGTCAGAACAAGATATGTTGTTTTCACATTCTACACATCAGGATAGATACGAAAGGCACATACTTGCAGAAAAATTATAAAATGATGAAGGTAGTAAAATATATCCTACATGAACGACTTTAACCCTTACCTTTTCGATGAGATCACGTGACGCACACCTTCTGTAAAAAATTGATTGCAATTACCACTCAGCTATTTACTTTTTTTATAATTTTCTTATTTCACGTAAAACTGTTGGTTGGCAACCTTCTGACAATATATCATATGTCAATACTTACATATTGAATTGTTACGCATTGTTGTGTATTATAATCTGTTTTGGTCTATATCTTCGGAACTATTTAACATATTTTCACGAAATAAAGCTCAAATTGCAGTGCAGGCACATCTTTCATAGAGATCCCAAACCAGGATCCCCATGGTTGATATCAAGTACCTTATTCTCTACCAAGTTTGGTACTACTTTTTTGCTTTTTTCAAAATAACGCATATTTCACTGCAAACCCCTTCCCTGACACACCACTATGTTGCTTGCATATGACACCCGAAGTTAACATATGTGTATTTTTACGTAACACAAAGAGAAAATACGCTAATTATAGAAAACTTTTATATTTTCCTGAAAAGGAAATATTATCTTGTCTTCTGCAACGGTTAATTTTGCTGCACCCTGTATATATATTTCAATGTCAGAACAAAATATGCTGTGTTCACATTCTACACATCAGGATAGATACGAAAGGCACAAATTAGCAGAAAAATTATAAAATGATGAAGGTAGTAAGATATATTCTACATGAACGACTTTAACCCTTACCTTTTCAATGAGATCACATGACGCGCACCTTCTGTCAAAAATTGATTCGAATTACCAATCAGTTATTCACTTTTCTTATAATTTTCTTATTACACGTAAAACTGTTGGTTGGCAACCTTCTGACAATATATCATATGTCAATAGTTACATATTGAATTGTTACGAATTGTTGTGTATTATAATCTGTTTTGGTTTATATCTTCATAACTATTTAACATATTTTCACGAAATAAAGCTCAAACTGCAGTGCAGGCACATCTATCATAGAGGTCCCAAACCGGGATCCCTATGGTTGATATCAAATACCTTATTCTCTACCAAGTTTGGTACTACTTTTGTGTTTTTTTCAAAATAACGCATATTTCACTGCACACCCCTTCCCTGACACACCATTATGTTGCTTGCATATGACACCCGAAGTTCAAATATGTGTATTTTTACGTAACACAAAGAGAAAATACCCTACTTATAGAAAACGTTTATATTTTCCTGAAAACGAAATATTATCTTGTCTTCTGCAACGGTTAATTTTGCTGCACCCTGTATATATATTTCGATGTCAGAAAAAAATATGCTGTTTTCACATTCTACACATCAGGATAGACACGAAGGGCACAAATTAGCAGAAAAATTATAAAATGATGAAGGTAGTAAGATATATTCTACATGAACGACTTTAACCCTTACCTTTTCAATGAGATCACATGACGCGCACCTTCTGTCAAAAATTGATTCGAATTACCAATCAGTTATTCACTTTTCTTATAATTTTCTTATTTCACGTAAAACTGTTGGTTGGCAACCTTCTGACAATATATCATATATCAATATTTACATATTGAATTGTTACGAATTGTTGTGTATTATAACCTGTTTTGGTTTATATCTTCATAACTATTTAACATATTTTCACGAAATAAAGCTCAAACTGCAGTGCAGGCACATCTATCATAGAGATCCCAAACCGGGATCCCTATGGTTGATATCAAGTACCTTATTCTCTACTATGTTTGGTACTACTTTTTTGTTTTTTTCAAAATAACGCATATTTCACTGCAAACCCCTTCCCTGACACACCACTATGTTGCTTGCATATGACACCCGAAGTTCAAATATGTGTATTTTTACGTAACACAAAGAGAAAATACCCTAATTATAGAAAACGTTTATATTTTCCTGAAAACGAAATATTATCTTGTCTTCTGCAACGGTTAATTTTGCTGCACCGTGTATATATATTTCGATGTCAGAACAAGATATGTTGTTTTCACATTCTACACATCAGGATAGATACGAAAGGCACAAACTTGCAGAAAAATTATAAAATGATGAAGGTAGTAAGATATATCCTACATGAACGACTTTAACCCTTACCTTTTCGATGAGATCACGTGACGCACACCTTCTGTCAAAAATTGATTCGAATTACCAATCAGTTATTCACTTTTCTTATAATTTTCTTATTACACGTAAAACTGTTGGTTGGCAACCTTCTGACAATATATCATATGTCAATAGTTACATATTGAATTGTTACGAATTGTTGTGTATTATAATCTGTTTTGGTTTATATCTTCATAACTATTTAACATATTTTCACGAAATAAAGCTCAAACTGCAGTGCAGGCACATCTATCATAGAGGTCCCAAACCGGGATCCCTATGGTTGATATCAAATACCTTATTCTCTACCAAGTTTGGTACTACTTTTTTGCTTTTTTCAAAATAACGCATATTTCACTGCAAACCCCTTCCCTGACACACCACTATGTTGCTTGCATATGACACCCGAAGTTAACATATGTGTATTTTTACGTAACACAAAGAGAAAATACGCTAATTATAGAAAACTTTTATATTTTCCTGAAAAGGAAATATTATCTTGTCTTCTGCAACGGTTAATTTTGCTGCACCCTGTATATATATTTCAATGTCAGAACAAAATATGCTGTGTTCACATTTTACACATCAGGATAGATACGAAAGGCACAAATTAGCAGAAAAATTATAAAATGATGAAGGTAGTAAGATATATCCTACATGACCGACTTTAACCCTTACCTTTTCGATGAGATCACGTGACGCACATCTTCTGTCAAAAATTGATTCCAAATACCACTCAGCTATTCACTTTTCTTATAATTTTCTTATTTCACGTAAAACTGTTGGTTTGCAACCTTCTGACAATATATCATATGTCAATACTTTCATATTGGATTGTTACGAATTGTTGTGTATTATAATCTGTTTTGGTCTATATCTTCCGAACTATTTAACATATTTTCACGAAATAAAGCTCAAACTGCAGTGCAGGCACATCTTTCATAGAGATCCCAAACCGGGATCCCTATGGTTGATATCAAATACCTTATTCTTTACCATTTTTGGTACTACTTTTTTGTTTTTTTCAAAATAACGCATATTTCACTGCACACCCCTTCCCTGAAACACCACTATGTTGCTTGCATATGACACCCGAAGTTCAAATATGTGTATTTTTACGTAACACAAAGAGAAAATACCCTAATTATAGAAAACGTTTATATTTTCCTGAAAACGAAATATTATCTTGTCTTCTGCAACGGTTAATTTTGCTGCACCCTGTATATATATTTCGATGTCAGAACAAAATATGCTGTTTTCACATTTTACACATCAGGATAGATACGAAAGGCACAAATTAGCAGAAAAATTATAAAATGATGAAGGTAGTAAAATATATCCTACATGACCGACTTTAACCCTTACCTTTTCAATGAGATCACGTGACGCACACCTTCTGTCAAAAATTGATTCGAATTACCACTCAGTTATTCACTTTTCTTATAATTTTCTTATTTCACGTAAAACTGTTGGTTGGCAACCTTCTGACAATATATCATATGTCAATACTTACATATTGAATTGTTACGAATTGTTGTGTATTATTATCTGTTTTGGTATCTATCTTCATAACTATTTAACATATTTTCACGAAATTTAGCTCAAATTGCAGTGCAGGCACATCTTTCAGAGAGATCCCAAACCAGGATCCCCATGGTTGATATCAAGTACCTTATTCTCTACCAAGTTTGGTGCTACTTTTTTGCTTTTTTCAAAATAACGCATATTTCACTGCAAACCCCTTCCCTGACACACCACTATGTTGCTTGCATATGACACCCGAAGTTAACATATGTGTATTTTTACGTAACACAAAGAGAAAATACCCTAATTATAGAAAACTTTTATATTTTCCTGAAAAGGAAATATTATCTTGTTTTCTGCAACGGTTAATTTTGCTGCACCCTGTATATATATTTCAATGTCAGAACAAAATATGCTGTGTTCACATTCTACACATCAGGATAGATACGAAAGGCACAAATTAGCAGAAAAATTATAAAATGATGAAGGTAGTAAGATATATCCTACATGACCGACTTTAACCCTTACCTTTTCGATGAGATCACGTGACGCACATCTTCTGTCAAAAATTGATTCCAAATACCACTGAGCTATTCACTTTTCTTATAATTTTCTTATTTCACGTAAAATTGTTGGTTGGCAACCTTCTGACAATATATCATATGTCAATACTTACATATTGAATTGTTACGAATTGTTGTCTATTATTATCTGTTTTGGTATCTATCTTCATAACTATTTAACATATTTTCACGAACTTTAGCTCAAACTGCAGTGCAGGCACATCTTTCAGAGAGATCCCAAACCAGGATCCCCATGGTTGATATCAAGTACCTTATTCTCTACCAAGTTTGGTGCTACTTTTTTGCTTTTTTCAAAATAACGCATATTTCACTGCAAACCCCTTCCCTGACACACCACTATGTTGCTTGCATATGACACCCGAAGTTAACATATGTGTATTTTTACGTAACACAAAGAGAAAATACCCTAATTATAGAAAACGTTTATATTTTCCTGAAAACGAAATATTATCTTGTCTTCTGCAACGGTTAATTTTGCTGCACCCTGTATATATATTTCGATGTCAGAACAAAATATGCTGTTTTCACATTTTACACATCAGGATAGATACGAAAGGCACAAATTAGCAGAAAAATTATAAAATGATGAAGGTAGTAAAATATATCCTACATGACCGACTTTAACCCTTACCTTTTCAATGAGATCACGTGACGCACACCTTCTGTCAAAAATTGATTCGAATTACCACTCAGTTATTCACTTTTCTTATAATTTTCTTATTTCACGTAAAACTGTTGGTTGGCAACCTTCTGACAATATATCATATGTCAATACTTACATATTGAATTGTTACGAATTGTTGTGTATTATTATCTGTTTTGGTATCTATGTTCATAACTATTTAACATATTTTCACGAAATTTAGCTCAAACTGCAGTGCAGGCACATCTTTCATAGACACCCCAAACCGGAATCCCTATGGTTGATATCAAGTACCTTATTTTTTACCATTTTTGGTACTACTTTTGTGTTTTTTTCAAAATAACGCATATTTCACTGCACACCCCTTCCCTGACACACCACTATGTTGCTTGCATATGACACCCGAAGTTCAAATATGTGTATTTTTACGTAACACAAAGAGAAAATACCCTACTTATAGAAAACGTTTATATTTTCCTGAAAACGAAATATTATCTTGTCTTCTGCAACGGTTAATTTTGCTGCACCCTGTATATATATTTCGATGTCAGAAAAAAATATGCTGTTTTCACATTCTACACATCAGGATAGACACGAAGGGCACAAATTAGCAGAAAAATTATAAAATGATGAAGGTAGTAAGATATATTCTACATGAACGACTTTAACCCTTACCTTTTCGATTTGATCACGTGACACACACCTTCTGTCAAAAATTGATTCGAATTACCACTGAGTTATTCACTTTTCTTATATTTTTTTATTTTACGTAAAACTGTCGGTTAGCAACCTTCTGACAATATATCATATGTCAATATGTACATATTGAATTGTTACTAATTGTTGCGTATTATAATCTGTTTTGGTCTATATCTTCATAACTATTTAACATATTTTCACGAAATAAAGCTCACATTGCAGTGCAGGCACATCTTTCATAGACACCGCAAGCCGGAATCCCTACGGTTGATATCAAGTACCTTATTCTCTACCAAGTTTGGTACTACTTTTTTGCTTTTTTCAAAATAACGCATATTTCACTGCAAACCCTTACCCTGACACACCACTATGTTGCTTGTATATGACACCCGAAGTTCAAATATGTGTATTTTTACGTAACACAAAGAGAAAATACCCTAATTATAGAAAACGTTTATATTTTCCAGAAAACGAAATATTATCTTGTCTTCTGCAGCGGTAAATTTTGCTGCACCCTATATATATATTTCGATGTCAGAACAAAATATGCTGTTTTCATATTCAACACATCAGGATAGATACGAAAGGCACAAATTAGCAGAAAAATTATAAAATGATGAAGGTAGTAAGATATATCCTACAAGAACGACTTTAACCCTTACCTTTTCAATGAGATCACATGACGCACACTTTCTGTCAAAAATTGATTCGAATTACCAATCAGTTATTCACTTTTCTTATAATTTTCTTATTTCACGTAAAACTGTTGGTTGGCAACCTACTGACAATATATCATATATCAATATTTACATATTGAATTGTTACGAATTGTTGTGTATTATAATCTGTTTTGGTTTATATCTTCATAACTATTTAACATATTTTCACGAAATAAAGCTCAAACTGCAGTGCAGGCACATCTATCATAGAGATCCCAAACCGGGATCCCTATGGTTGATATCAAGTACCTTATTCTCTACTATGTTTGGTACTACTTTTTTGTTTTTTTCAAAATAACGCATATTTCACTGCAAACCCCTTCCCTGACACACCACTATGTTGCTTGCATATGACACCCGAAGTTCAAATATGTGTATTTTTACGTAACACAAAGAGAAAATACCCTAATTATAGAAAACGTTTATATTTTCCTGAAAACGAAATATTATCTTGTCTTCTGCAACGGTTAATTTTGCTGCACCGTGTATATATATTTCGATGTCAGAACAAGATATGTTGTTTTCACATTCTACACATCAGGATAGATACGAAAGGCACAAACTTGCAGAAAAATTATAAAATGATGAAGGTAGTAAGATATATCCTACATGAACGACTTTAACCCTTACCTTTTCGATGAGATCACGTGACGCACACCTTCTGTCAAAAATTGATTCGAATTACCAATCAGTTATTCACTTTTCTTATAATTTTCTTATTTCACGTAAAACTGTTGGTTGGCAACCTTCTGACAATATATCATATGTCAATATGTACATATTGAATTGTTACTAATTGTTGCGTATTATAATCTGTTTTGGTCTATATCTTCCGAACTATTTAACATATTTTCACGAAATAAAGCTCAAACTGCAGTGCAGGCACATCTATCATAGAGGTCCCAAACCGGGATCCCTATGGTTGATATCAAATACCTTATTCTCTACCAAGTTTGGTACTACTTTTTTGCTTTTTTCAAAATAACGCATATTTCACTGCAAACCCCTTCCCTGACACACCACTATGTTGCTTGCATATGACACCCGAAGTTAACATATGTGTATTTTTACGTAACACAAAGAGAAAATACGCTAATTATAGAAAACTTTTATATTTTCCTGAAAAGGAAATATTATCTTGTCTTCTGCAACGGTTAATTTTGCTGCACCCTGTATATATATTTCAATGTCAGAACAAAATATGCTGTGTTCACATTCTACACATCAGGATAGATACGAAAGGCACAAATTAGCAGAAAAATTATAAAATGATGAAGGTAGTAAGATATATCCTACATGACCGACTTTAACCCTTACCTTTTCGATGAGATCACGTGACGCACATCTTCTGTCAAAAATTGATTCCAAATACCACTCAGCTATTCACTTTTCTTATAATTTTCTTATTTCACGTAAAACTGTTGGTTTGCAACCTTCTGACAATATATCATATGTCAATACTTTCATATTGGATTGTTACGAATTGTTGTGTATTATAATCTGTTTTGGTCTATATCTTCCGAACTATTTAACATATTTTCACGAAATAAAGCTCAAACTGCAGTGCAGGCACATCTTTCATAGAGATCCCAAACCGGGATCCCTATGGTTGATATCAAATACCTTATTCTTTACCATTTTTGGTACTACTTTTTTGTTTTTTTCAAAATAACGCATATTTCACTGCACACCCCTTCCCTGAAACACCACTATGTTGCTTGCATATGACACCCGAAGTTCAAATATGTGTATTTTTACGTAACACAAAGAGAAAATACCCTAATTATAGAAAACGTTTATATTTTCCTGAAAACGAAATATTATCTTGTCTTCTGCAACGGTTAATTTTGCTGCACCCTGTATATATATTTCGATGTCAGAACAAAATATGCTGTTTTCACATTTTACACATCAGGATAGATACGAAAGGCACAAATTAGCAGAAAAATTATAAAATGATGAAGGTAGTAAGATATATCCTACATGACCGACTTTAACCCTTACCTTTTCGATGAGATCACGTGACGCACACCTTCTGTCAAAAATTGATTCCAATTACCACTCAGTTATTCACTTTTCTTATAATTTTCTTATTTCACGTAAAACTGTTGGTTGGCAACCTTCTGACAATATATCATATGTCGATACTTACATATTGAATTGTTACGAATTGTTGTGTATTACAATCTGTTTTGATCTATATCTTCCGAACTATTTAACATATTTTCACGAAATAAAGCTCAAACTGCAGCGCAGGCACATCTTTCATAGAGATCCCAAACCGGGATCCCTATGGTTGATATCAAGTACCTTATTCTTTACCATTTTTGGTACTACTTTTGTGTTTTTTTCAAAATAAAACTGCAAATCCCTTTCCTGACACACCACTATATTGCTTGCATATGACACCCGAAGTTCAAATATGTGTACTTTTACGTAACGCAAAGAGAAAATACCCTAATTATAGAAAACGTTTATATTTTCCTGAAAACGAAATATTATCTTGTCTTCTGCAGCGGTTAATTTTGCTGCACCGTGTATATATATTTCGATGTCAGAACAAGATATGTTGTTTTCACATTCTACACATCAGGATAGATACGAAAGGCACAAACTTGCAGAAAAATTATAAAATGATGAAGGTAGTAAGATATATCCTACCTGAACGACTTTAACCCTTACCTTTTCGATTTGATCACGTGACACACACCTTCTGTAAAAAATTGATTGCAATTACCACTCAGCTATTCACTTTTCTTATAATTTTCTTATTTCACGTAAAACTGTTGGTTGGCAACCTTCTGACAATATATCATATGTCAATACTTACATATTGAATTGTTACGAATTGTTGTGTATTATTATCTGTTTTGGTATCTATCTTCATAACTATTTAACATATTTTCACGAAATTTAGCTCAAACTGCAGTGCAGGCACATCTTTCATAGACACCCCAAACCGGAATCCCTATGGTTGATATCAAGTACCTTATTTTTTACCATTTTTGGTACTACTTTTGTGTTTTTTTCAAAATAACGCATATTTCACTGCACACCCCTTCCCTGACACACCACTATGTTGCTTGCATATGACACCCGAAGTTCAAATATGTGTATTTTTACGTAACACAAAGAGAAAATACCCTACTTATAGAAAACGTTTATATTTTCCTGAAAACGAAATATTATCTTGTCTTCTGCAACGGTTAATTTTGCTGCACCCTGTATATATATTTCGATGTCAGAAAAAAATATGCTGTTTTCACATTCTACACATCAGGATAGACACGAAGGGCACAAATTAGCAGAAAAATTATAAAATGATGAAGGTAGTAAGATATATTCTACATGAACGACTTTAACCCTTACCTTTTCGATTTGATCACGTGACACACACCTTCTGTCAAAAATTGATTCGAATTACCACTGAGTTATTCACTTTTCTTATATTTTTTTATTTTACGTAAAACTGTCGGTTAGCAACCTTCTGACAATATATCATATGTCAATATGTACATATTGAATTGTTACTAATTGTTGCGTATTATAATCTGTTTTGGTCTATATCTTCATAACTATTTAACATATTTTCACGAAATAAAGCTCAAATTGCAGTGCAGGCACATCTTTCATAGACACCGCAAGCCGGAATCCCTACGGTTGATATCAAGTACCTTATTCTCTACCAAGTTTGGTACTACTTTTTTGCTTTTTTCAAAATAACGCATATTTCACTGCAAACCCTTACCCTGACACACCACTATGTTGCTTGTATATGACACCCGAAGTTCAAATATGTGTATTTTTACGTAACACAAAGAGAAAATACCCTAATTATAGAAAACGTTTATATTTTCCAGAAAACGAAATATTATCTTGTCTTCTGCAGCGGTAAATTTTGCTGCACCCTATATATATATTTCGATGTCAGAACAAAATATGCTGTTTTCATATTCAACACATCAGGATAGATACGAAAGGCACAAATTAGCAGAAAAATTATAAAATGATGAAGGTAGTAAGATATATCCTACAAGAACGACTTTAACCCTTACCTTTTCAATGAGATCACATGACGCGCACCTTCTGTCAAAAATTGATTGCAATTACCACTCAGCTATTCACTTTTCTTATAATTTTCTTATTTCACGTAAAACTGTTGGTTGGCAACCTTCTGACAATATATCATATGTCAATACTTACATATTGAATTGTTACGCATTGTTGTGTATTATAATCTGTTTTGGTCTATATCTTCGGAACTATTTAACATATTTTCACGAAATAAAGCTCAAACTGCAGTGCAGGCACATCTTTCAGAGAGATCCCAAACCAGGATCCCCATGGTTGATATCAAGTACCTTATTCTCTACCAAGTTTGGTGCTACTTTTTTGCTTTTTTCAAAATAACGCATATTTCACTGCAAACCCCTTCCCTGACACACCACTATGTTGCTTGCATATGACACCCGAAGTTAACATATGTGTATTTTTACGTAACACAAAGAGAAAATACCCTAATTATAGAAAACTTTTATATTTTCCTGAAAAGGAAATATTATCTTGTTTTCTGCAACGGTTAATTTTGCTGCACCCTGTATATATATTTCAATGTCAGAACAAAATATGCTGTGTTCACATTCTACACATCAGGATAGATACGAAAGGCACAAATTAGCAGAAAAATTATAAAATGATGAAGGTAGTAAGATATATCCTACATGACCGACTTTAACCCTTACCTTTTCGATGAGATCACGTGACGCACATCTTCTGTCAAAAATTGATTCCAAATACCACTGAGCTATTCACTTTTCTTATAATTTTCTTATTTCACGTAAAACTGTTGGTTGGCAACCTTCTGACAATATATCATATGTCAATACTTACATATTGAATTGTTACGAATTGTTGTCTATTATTATCTGTTTTGGTATCTATCTTCATAACTATTTAACATATTTTCACGAACTTTAGCTCAAACTGCAGTGCAGGCACATCTTTCATAGAGATCCCAAACCGGGATCCCTATGGTTGATATCAAATAACTTATTCTTTACCATTTTTGGTACTACTTTTTTGTTTTTTTCAAAATAACGCATATTTCACTGCACACCCCTTCCCTGAAACACCACTATGTTGCTTGCATATGACACCCGAAGTTCAAATATGTGTATTTTTACGTAACACAAAGAGAAAATACGCTAATTATAGAAAACGTTTATATTTTCCTGAAAACGAAATATTATCTTGTCTTCTGCAACGGTTAATTTTGCTGCACCCTGTATATATATTTCGATGTCAGAACAAAATATGCTGTTTTCACATTTTACACATCAGGATAGATACGAAAGGCACAAATTAGCAGAAAAATTATAAAATGATGAAGGTAGTAAAATATATCCTACATGACCGACTTTAACCCTTACCTTTTCAATGAGATCACGTGACGCACACCTTCTGTCAAAAATTGATTCGAATTACCACTCAGTTATTCACTTTTCTTATAATTTTCTTATTTCACGTAAAACTGTTGGTTGGCAACCTTCTGACAATATATCATATGTCAATACTTACATATTGAATTGTTACGAATTGTTGTGTATTATTATCTGTTTTGGTATCTATGTTCATAACTATTTAACATATTTTCACGAAATTTAGCTCAAACTGCAGTGCAGGCACATCTTTCATAGACACCCCAAACCGGAATCCCTATGGTTGATATCAAGTACCTTATTTTTTACCATTTTTGGTACTACTTTTGTGTTTTTTTCAAAATAACGCATATTTCACTGCACACCCCTTCCCTGACACACCACTATGTTGCTTGCATATGACACCCGAAGTTCAAATATGTGTATTTTTACGTAACACAAAGAGAAAATACCCTACTTATAGAAAACGTTTATATTTTCCTGAAAACGAAATATTATCTTGTCTTCTGCAACGGTTAATTTTGCTGCACCCTGTATATATATTTCGATGTCAGAAAAAAATATGCTGTTTTCACATTCTACACATCAGGATAGACACGAAGGGCACAAATTAGCAGAAAAATTATAAAATGATGAAGGTAGTAAGATATATTCTACATGAACGACTTTAACCCTTACCTTTTCGATTTGATCACGTGACACACACCTTCTGTCAAAAATTGATTCGAATTACCACTGAGTTATTCACTTTTCTTATATTTTTTTATTTTACGTAAAACTGTCGGTTAGCAACCTTCTGACAATATATCATATGTCAATATGTACATATTGAATTGTTACTAATTGTTGCGTATTATAATCTGTTTTGGTCTATATCTTCATAACTATTTAACATATTTTCACGAAATAAAGCTCAAATTGCAGTGCAGGCACATCTTTCATAGACACCGCAAGCCGGAATCCCTACGGTTGATATCAAGTACCTTATTCTCTACGAAGTTTGGTACTACTTTTTTGCTTTTTTCAAAATAACGCATATTTCACTGCAAACCCTTACCCTGACACACCACTATGTTGCTTGTATATGACACCCGAAGTTCAAATATGTGTATTTTTACGTAACACAAAGAGAAAATACCCTAATTATAGAAAACGTTTATATTTTCCAGAAAACGAAATATTATCTTGTCTTCTGCAGCGGTAAATTTTGCTGCACCCTATATATATATTTCGATGTCAGAACAAAATATGCTGTTTTCATATTCAACACATCAGGATAGATACGAAAGGCACAAATTAGCAGAAAAATTATAAAATGATGAAGGTAGTAAGATATATCCTACATGAACGACTTTAACCCTTACCTTTTCGATGAGATCACGTGACGCACACCTTCTGTCAAAAATTGATTCGAATTACCAATCAGTTATTCACTTTTCTTATAATTTTCTTATTTCACGTAAAACTGTTGGTTGGCAACCTTCTGACAATATATCATATGTCAATAGTTACATATTGAATTGTTACGAATTGTTGTGTATTATAATCTGTTTTGGTTTATATCTTCATAACTATTTAACATATTTTCACGAAATAAAGCTCAAACTGCAGTGCAGGCACATCTATCATAGAGGTCCCAAACCGGGATCCCTATGGTTGATATCAAATACCTTATTCTCTACCAAGTTTGGTACTACTTTTTTGCTTTTTTCAAAATAACGCATATTTCACTGCAAACCCCTTCCCTGACACACCACTATGTTGCTTGCATATGACACCCGAAGTTAACATATGTGTATTTTTACGTAACACAAAGAGAAAATACGCTAATTATAGAAAACTTTTATATTTTCCTGAAAAGGAAATATTATCTTGTCTTCTGCAACGGTTAATTTTGCTGCACCCTGTATATATATTTCAATGTCAGAACAAAATATGCTGTGTTCACATTCTACACATCAGGATAGATACGAAAGGCACAAATTAGCAGAAAAATTATAAAATGATGAAGGTAGTAAGATATATCCTACATGACCGACTTTAACCCTTACCTTTTCGATGAGATCACGTGACGCACATCTTCTGTCAAAAATTGATTCCAAATACCACTCAGCTATTCACTTTTCTTATAATTTTCTTATTTCACGTAAAACTGTTGGTTTGCAACCTTCTGACAATATATCATATGTCAATAGTTACATATTGAATTGTTACGAATTGTTGTGTATTATAATCTGTTTTGGTTTATATCTTCATAACTATTTAACATATTTTCACGAAATAAAGCTCAAACTGCAGTGCAGGCACATCTATCATAGAGGTCCCAAACCGGGATCCCTATGGTTGATATCAAATACCTTATTCTCTACCAAGTTTGGTACTACTTTTTTGCTTTTTTCAAAATAACGCATATTTCACTGCAAACCCCTTCCCTGACACACCACTATGTTGCTTGCATATGACACCCGAAGTTCAAATAGTGTACTTTTACGTAACGCAAAGAGAAAATACCCTAATTATAGAAAACGTTTATATTTTCCTGAAAACGAAATATTATCTTGTCTTCTGCAACGGTTAATTTTGCTGCACCGTGTATATATATTTCGATGTCAGAACAAGATATGTTGTTTTCACATTCTACACATCAGGATAGATACGAAAGGCACAAACTTGCAGAAAAATTATAAAATGATGAAGGTAGTAAGATATATCCTACATGAACGACTTTAACCCTTACCTTTTCGATGAGATCACGTGACGCACACCTTCTGTAAAAAATTGATTGCAATTACCACTCAGCTATTCACTTTTCTTATAATTTTCTTATTTCACGTAAAACTGTTGGTTGGCAACCTTCTGACAATATATCATATGTCAATACTTACATATTGAATTGTTACGCATTGTTATGTATTATAATCTGTTTTGGTCTATATCTTCGGAACTATTTAACATATTTTCACGAAATAAAGCTCAAATTGCAGTGCAGGCACATCTTTCATAGACACCGCAAGCCGGAATCCCTACGGTTGATGTCAAGTACCTTATTCTCTACCAAGTTTGGTACTACTTTTTTGCTTTTTTCAAAATAACGCATATTTCACTGCAAACCCCTTCCCTGACACACCACTATGTTGCTTGCATATGACACCCAAGGTTAACATATGTGTATTTTTACGTAACACAAAGAGAAAATACCCTAATTATAGAAAACTTTTATATTTTCCTGAAAAGGAAATATTATCTTGTCTTCTGCAACGGTTAATTTTGCTGCACCCTGTATATATATTTCAATGTCAGAACAAAATATGCTGTGTTCACATTCTACACATCAGGATAGATACGAAAGGCACAAATTAGCAGAAAAATTATAAAATGATGAAGGTAGTAAGATATATCCTACATGACCGACTTTAACCCTTACCTTTTCGATGAGATCACGTGACGCACATCTTCTGTCAAAAATTGATTACAAATACCACTGAGCTATTCACTTTTCTTATAATTTTCTTATTTCACGTAAAACTGTTGGTTTGCAACCTTCTGACAATATATCATATGTCAATACTTACATATTGAATTGTTACGAATTGTTGTGTATTATAATCTGTTTTGGTTTATATCTTCATAACTATTTAACATATTTTCACGAAATAAAGCTCAAACTGCAGTGCAGGCACATCTATCATAGAGGTCCCAAACCGGGATCCCTATGGTTGATATCAAGTACCTTATTCTCTACTATGTTTGGTACTACTTTTTTGTTTTTTTCAAAATAACGCATATTTCACTGCAAACCCCTTCCCTGACACACCACTATGTTGCTTGCATATGACACCCGAAGTTCAAATATGTGTACTTTTACGTAACACAAAGAGAAAATACCCTAATTATAGAAAACGTTTATATTTTCCTGAAAACGAAATATTATCTTGTCTTCTGCAACGGTTAATTTTGCTGCACCGTGTATATATATTTCGACGTCAGAACAAGATATGTTGTTTTCACATTCTACACATCAGGATAGATACGAAAGGCACAAACTTGCAGAAAAATTATAAAATGATGAAGGTAGTAAGATATATCCTACATGACCGACTTTAACCCTTACCTTTTCGATGAGATCACGTGACGCACATCTTCTGTCAAAAATTGATTCCAAATACCACTGAGCTATTCACTTTTCTTATAATTTTCTTATTTCACGTAAAACTGTTGGTTTGCAACCTTCTGACAATATATCATATGTCAATACTTTCATATTGGATTGTTACGAATTGTTGTGTATTATAATCTGTTTTGGTCTATATCTTCCGAACTATTTAACATATTTTCACGAAATAAAGCTCAAACTGCAGTGCAGGCACATCTTTCATAGAGATCCCAAACCGGGATCCCTATGGTTGATATCAAATACCTTATTCTTTACCATTTTTGGTACTACTTTTTTGTTTTTTTCAAAATAACGCATATTTCACTGCACACCCCTTCCCTGAAACACCAGTATGTTGCTTGCATATGACACCCGAAGTTCAAATATGTGTATTTTTACGTAACACAAAGAGAAAATACCCTAATTATAGAAAACGTTTATATTTTCCTGAAAACGAAATATTATCTTGTCTTCTGCAACGGTTAATTTTGCTGCACCCTGTATATATATTTCGATGTCAGAACAAAATATGCTGTTTTCACATTTTACACATCAGGATAGATACGAAAGGCACAAATTAGCAGAAAAATTATAAAATGATGAAGGTAGTAAGATATATCCTACATGACCGACTTTAACCCTTACCTTTTCGATGAGATCACGTGACGCACACCTTCTGTCAAAAATTGATTCGAATTACCACTGAGTTATTCACTTTTCTTATAATTTTCTTATTTCACGTAAAACTGTTGGTTGGCAACCTTCTGACAATATATCATATGTCGATACTTACATATTGAATTGTTACGAATTGTTGTGTATTACAATCTGTTTTGATCTATATCTTCCGAACTATTTAACATATTTTCACGAAATAAAGCTCAAACTGCAGTGCAGGCACATCTTTCATAGACACCGCAAGCCGGAATCCCTACGGTTGATATCAAGTACCTTATTCTCTACGAAGTTTGGTACTACTTTTTTGCTTTTTTCAAAATAACGCATATTTCACTGCAAACCCTTACCCTGACACACCACTATGTTGCTTGTATATGACACCCGAAGTTCAAATATGTGTATTTTTACGTAACACAAAGAGAAAATACCCTAATTATAGAAAACGTTTATATTTTCCAGAAAACGAAATATTATCTTGTCTTCTGCACCGGTAAATTTTGCTGCACCCTATATATATATTTCGATGTCAGAACAAAATATGCTGTTTTCATATTCAACACATCAGGATAGATACGAAAGGCACAAATTAGCAGAAAAATTATAAAATGATGAAGGTAGTAAGATATATCCTACATGAACGACTTTAACCCTTACCTTTTCGATGAGATCACGTGACGCACACCTTCTGTCAAAAATTGATTCGAATTACCAATCAGTTATTCACTTTTCTTATAATTTTCTTATTTCACGTAAAACTGTTGGTTGGCAACCTTCTGACAATATATCATATGTCAATAGTTACATATTGAATTGTTACGAATTGTTGTGTATTATAATCTGTTTTGGTTTATATCTTCATAACTATTTAACATATTTTCACGAAATAAAGCTCAAACTGCAGTGCAGGCACATCTATCATAGAGGTCCCAAACCGGGATCCCTATGGTTGATATCAAATACCTTATTCTCTACCAAGTTTGGTACTACTTTTTTGCTTTTTTCAAAATAACGCATATTTCACTGCAAACCCCTTCCCTGACACACCACTATGTTGCTTGCATATGACACCCGAAGTTAACATATGTGTATTTTTACGTAACACAAAGAGAAAATACGCTAATTATAGAAAACTTTTATATTTTCCTGAAAAGGAAATATTATCTTGTCTTCTGCAACGGTTAATTTTGCTGCACCCTGTATATATATTTCAATGTCAGAACAAAATATGCTGTGTTCACATTCTACACATCAGGATAGATACGAAAGGCACAAATTAGCAGAAAAATTATAAAATGATGAAGGTAGTAAGATATATCCTACATGACCGACTTTAACCCTTACCTTTTCGATGAGATCACGTGACGCACATCTTCTGTCAAAAATTGATTCCAAATACCACTCAGCTATTCACTTTTCTTATAATTTTCTTATTTCACGTAAAACTGTTGGTTTGCAACCTTCTGACAATATATCATATGTCAATAGTTACATATTGAATTGTTACGAATTGTTGTGTATTATAATCTGTTTTGGTTTATATCTTCATAACTATTTAACATATTTTCACGAAATAAAGCTCAAACTGCAGTGCAGGCACATCTATCATAGAGGTCCCAAACCGGGATCCCTATGGTTGATATCAAATACCTTATTCTCTACCAAGTTTGGTACTACTTTTTTGCTTTTTTCAAAATAACGCATATTTCACTGCAAACCCCTTCCCTGACACACCACTATGTTGCTTGCATATGACACCCGAAGTTCAAATAGTGTACTTTTACGTAACGCAAAGAGAAAATACCCTAATTATAGAAAACGTTTATATTTTCCTGAAAACGAAATATTATCTTGTCTTCTGCAACGGTTAATTTTGCTGCACCGTGTATATATATTTCGATGTCAGAACAAGATATGTTGTTTTCACATTCTACACATCAGGATAGATACGAAAGGCACAAACTTGCAGAAAAATTATAAAATGATGAAGGTAGTAAGATATATCCTACATGAACGACTTTAACCCTTACCTTTTCGATGAGATCACGTGACGCACACCTTCTGTAAAAAATTGATTGCAATTACCACTCAGCTATTCACTTTTCTTATAATTTTCTTATTTCACGTAAAACTGTTGGTTGGCAACCTTCTGACAATATATCATATGTCAATACTTACATATTGAATTGTTACGCATTGTTATGTATTATAATCTGTTTTGGTCTATATCTTCGGAACTATTTAACATATTTTCACGAAATAAAGCTCAAATTGCAGTGCAGGCACATCTTTCATAGACACCGCAAGCCGGAATCCCTACGGTTGATGTCAAGTACCTTATTCTCTACCAAGTTTGGTACTACTTTTTTGCTTTTTTCAAAATAACGCATATTTCACTGCAAACCCCTTCCCTGACACACCACTATGTTGCTTGCATATGACACCCAAGGTTAACATATGTGTATTTTTACGTAACACAAAGAGAAAATACCCTAATTATAGAAAACTTTTATATTTTCCTGAAAAGGAAATATTATCTTGTCTTCTGCAACGGTTAATTTTGCTGCACCCTGTATATATATTTCAATGTCAGAACAAAATATGCTGTGTTCACATTCTACACATCAGGATAGATACGAAAGGCACAAATTAGCAGAAAAATTATAAAATGATGAAGGTAGTAAGATATATCCTACATGACCGACTTTAACCCTTACCTTTTCGATGAGATCACGTGACGCACATCTTCTGTCAAAAATTGATTACAAATACCACTGAGCTATTCACTTTTCTTATAATTTTCTTATTTCACGTAAAACTGTTGGTTTGCAACCTTCTGACAATATATCATATGTCAATACTTACATATTGAATTGTTACGAATTGTTGTGTATTATAATCTGTTTTGGTTTATATCTTCATAACTATTTAACATATTTTCACGAAATAAAGCTCAAACTGCAGTGCAGGCACATCTATCATAGAGGTCCCAAACCGGGATCCCTATGGTTGATATCAAGTACCTTATTCTCTACTATGTTTGGTACTACTTTTTTGTTTTTTTCAAAATAACGCATATTTCACTGCAAACCCCTTCCCTGACACACCACTATGTTGCTTGCATATGACACCCGAAGTTCAAATATGTGTACTTTTACGTAACACAAAGAGAAAATACCCTAATTATAGAAAACGTTTATATTTTCCTGAAAACGAAATATTATCTTGTCTTCTGCAACGGTTAATTTTGCTGCACCGTGTATATATATTTCGACGTCAGAACAAGATATGTTGTTTTCACATTCTACACATCAGGATAGATACGAAAGGCACAAACTTGCAGAAAAATTATAAAATGATGAAGGTAGTAAGATATATCCTACATGAACGACTTTAACCCTTACCTTTTCGATGAGATCACGTGACGCACACCTTCTGTAAAAAATTGATTGCAATTACCACTCAGCTATTCACTTTTCTTATAATTTTCTTATTTCACGTAAAACTGTTGGTTGGCAACCTTCTGACAATATATCATATGTCAATATGTACATATTGAATTGTTACTAATTGTTGCGTATTATAATCTGTTTTGGTCTATATCTTCCGAACTATTTAACATATTTTCACGAAATAAAGCTCAAACTGCAGTGCAGGCACATCTATCATAGAGGTCCCAAACCGGGATCCCTATGGTTGATATCAAATACCTTATTCTCTACCAAGTTTGGTACTACTTTTTTGCTTTTTTCAAAATAACGCATATTTCACTGCAAACCCCTTCCCTGACACACCACTATGTTGCTTGCATATGACACCCGAAGTTAACATATGTGTATTTTTACGTAACACAAAGAGAAAATACGCTAATTATAGAAAACTTTTATATTTTCCTGAAAAGGAAATATTATCTTGTCTTCTGCAACGGTTAATTTTGCTGCACCCTGTATATATATTTCAATGTCAGAACAAAATATGCTGTGTTCACATTCTACACATCAGGATAGATACGAAAGGCACAAATTAGCAGAAAAATTATAAAATGATGAAGGTAGTAAGATATATCCTACATGACCGACTTTAACCCTTACCTTTTCGATGAGATCACGTGACGCACATCTTCTGTCAAAAATTGATTCCAAATACCACTGAGCTATTCACTTTTCTTATAATTTTCTTATTTCACGTAAAACTGTTGGTTTGCAACCTTCTGACAATATATCATATGTCAATACTTTCATATTGGATTGTTACGAATTGTTGTGTATTATAATCTGTTTTGGTTTATATCTTCATAACTATTTAACATATTTTCACGAAATAAAGCTCAAACTGCAGTGCAGGCACATCTATCATAGAGGTCCCAAACCGGGATCCCTATGGTTGATATCAAATACCTTATTCTCTACCAAGTTTGGTACTACTTTTTTGCTTTTTTCAAAATAACGCATATTTCACTGCAAACCCCTTCCCTGACACACCACTATGTTGCTTGCATATGACACCCGAAGTTCAAATAGTGTACTTTTACGTAACGCAAAGAGAAAATACCCTAATTATAGAAAACGTTTATATTTTCCTGAAAACGAAATATTATCTTGTCTTCTGCAACGGTTAATTTTGCTGCACCGTGTATATATATTTCGATGTCAGAACAAGATATGTTGTTTTCACATTCTACACATCAGGATAGATACGAAAGGCACAAACTTGCAGAAAAATTATAAAATGATGAAGGTAGTAAGATATATCCTACATGAACGACTTTAACCCTTACCTTTTCGATGAGATCACGTGACGCACACCTTCTGTAAAAAATTGATTGCAATTACCACTCAGCTATTCACTTTTCTTATAATTTTCTTATTTCACGTAAAACTGTTGGTTGGCAACCTTCTGACAATATATCATATGTCAATACTTACATATTGAATTGTTACGCATTGTTATGTATTATAATCTGTTTTGGTCTATATCTTCGGAACTATTTAACATATTTTCACGAAATAAAGCTCAAATTGCAGTGCAGGCACATCTTTCATAGACACCGCAAGCCGGAATCCCTACGGTTGATGTCAAGTACCTTATTCTCTACCAAGTTTGGTACTACTTTTTTGCTTTTTTCAAAATAACGCATATTTCACTGCAAACCCCTTCCCTGACACACCACTATGTTGCTTGCATATGACACCCAAGGTTAACATATGTGTATTTTTACGTAACACAAAGAGAAAATACCCTAATTATAGAAAACTTTTATATTTTCCTGAAAAGGAAATATTATCTTGTCTTCTGCAACGGTTAATTTTGCTGCACCCTGTATATATATTTCAATGTCAGAACAAAATATGCTGTGTTCACATTCTACACATCAGGATAGATACGAAAGGCACAAATTAGCAGAAAAATTATAAAATGATGAAGGTAGTAAGATATATCCTACATGACCGACTTTAACCCTTACCTTTTCGATGAGATCACGTGACGCACATCTTCTGTCAAAAATTGATTACAAATACCACTGAGCTATTCACTTTTCTTATAATTTTCTTATTTCACGTAAAACTGTTGGTTTGCAACCTTCTGACAATATATCATATGTCAATACTTACATATTGAATTGTTACGAATTGTTGTGTATTATAATCTGTTTTGGTTTATATCTTCATAACTATTTAACATATTTTCACGAAATAAAGCTCAAACTGCAGTGCAGGCACATCTATCATAGAGGTCCCAAACCGGGATCCCTATGGTTGATATCAAGTACCTTATTCTCTACTATGTTTGGTACTACTTTTTTGTTTTTTTCAAAATAACGCATATTTCACTGCAAACCCCTTCCCTGACACACCACTATGTTGCTTGCATATGACACCCGAAGTTCAAATATGTGTACTTTTACGTAACACAAAGAGAAAATACCCTAATTATAGAAAACGTTTATATTTTCCTGAAAACGAAATATTATCTTGTCTTCTGCAACGGTTAATTTTGCTGCACCGTGTATATATATTTCGACGTCAGAACAAGATATGTTGTTTTCACATTCTACACATCAGGATAGATACGAAAGGCACAAACTTGCAGAAAAATTATAAAATGATGAAGGTAGTAAGATATATCCTACATGAACGACTTTAACCCTTACCTTTTCGATGAGATCACGTGACGCACACCTTCTGTAAAAAATTGATTGCAATTACCACTCAGCTATTCACTTTTCTTATAATTTTCTTATTTCACGTAAAACTGTTGGTTGGCAACCTTCTGACAATATATCATATGTCAATATGTACATATTGAATTGTTACTAATTGTTGCGTATTATAATCTGTTTTGGTCTATATCTTCCGAACTATTTAACATATTTTCACGAAATAAAGCTCAAACTGCAGTGCAGGCACATCTATCATAGAGGTCCCAAACCGGGATCCCTATGGTTGATATCAAATACCTTATTCTCTACCAAGTTTGGTACTACTTTTTTGCTTTTTTCAAAATAACGCATATTTCACTGCAAACCCCTTCCCTGACACACCACTATGTTGCTTGCATATGACACCCGAAGTTAACATATGTGTATTTTTACGTAACACAAAGAGAAAATACGCTAATTATAGAAAACTTTTATATTTTCCTGAAAAGGAAATATTATCTTGTCTTCTGCAACGGTTAATTTTGCTGCACCCTGTATATATATTTCAATGTCAGAACAAAATATGCTGTGTTCACATTCTACACATCAGGATAGATACGAAAGGCACAAATTAGCAGAAAAATTATAAAATGATGAAGGTAGTAAGATATATCCTACATGACCGACTTTAACCCTTACCTTTTCGATGAGATCACGTGACGCACATCTTCTGTCAAAAATTGATTCCAAATACCACTGAGCTATTCACTTTTCTTATAATTTTCTTATTTCACGTAAAACTGTTGGTTTGCAACCTTCTGACAATATATCATATGTCAATACTTTCATATTGGATTGTTACGAATTGTTGTGTATTATAATCTGTTTTGGTCTATATCTTCCGAACTATTTAACATATTTTCACGAAATAAAGCTCAAACTGCAGTGCAGGCACATCTTTCATAGAGATCCCAAACCGGGATCCCTATGGTTGATATCAAATACCTTATTCTTTACCATTTTTGGTACTACTTTTTTGTTTTTTTCAAAATAACGCATATTTCACTGCACACCCCTTCCCTGAAACACCACTATGTTGCTTGCATATGACACCCGAAGTTCAAATATGTGTATTTTTACGTAACACAAAGAGAAAATACCCTAATTATAGAAAACGTTTATATTTTCCTGAAAACGAAATATTATCTTGTCTTCTGCAACGGTTAATTTTGCTGCACCCTGTATATATATTTCGATGTCAGAACAAAATATGCTGTTTTCACATTTTACACATCAGGATAGATACGAAAGGCACAAATTAGCAGAAAAATTATAAAATGATGAAGGTAGTAAGATATATCCTACATGACCGACTTTAACCCTTACCTTTTCGATGAGATCACGTGACGCACACCTTCTGTCAAAAATTGATTCCAATTACCACTCAGTTATTCACTTTTCTTATAATTTTCTTATTTCACGTAAAACTGTTGGTTGGCAACCTTCTGACAATATATCATATGTCGATACTTACATATTGAATTGTTACGAATTGTTGTGTATTACAATCTGTTTTGATCTATATCTTCCGAACTATTTAACATATTTTCACGAAATAAAGCTCAAACTGCAGCGCAGGCACATCTTTCATAGAGATCCCAAACCGGGATCCCTATGGTTGATATCAAGTACCTTATTCTTTACCATTTTTGGTACTACTTTTGTGTTTTTTTCAAAATAAAACTGCAAATCCCTTTCCTGACACACCACTATATTGCTTGCATATGACACCCGAAGTTCAAATATGTGTACTTTTACGTAACGCAAAGAGAAAATACCCTAATTATAGAAAACGTTTATATTTTCCTGAAAACGAAATATTATCTTGTCTTCTGCAGCGGTTAATTTTGCTGCACCGTGTATATATATTTCGATGTCAGAACAAGATATGTTGTTTTCACATTCTACACATCAGGATAGATACGAAAGGCACAAACTTGCAGAAAAATTATAAAATGATGAAGGTAGTAAGATATATCCTACCTGAACGACTTTAACCCTTACCTTTTCGATGAGTTCACGTGACGCACACCTTCTGTAAAAAATTGATTGCAATTACCACTCAGCTATTCACTTTTCTTATAATTTTCTTATTTCACGTAAAACTGTTGGTTGGCAACCTTCTGACAATATATCATATGTCAATACTTACATATTGAATTGTTACGCATTGTTGTGTATTATAATCTGTTTTGGTCTATATCTTCGGAACTATTTATCATATTTTCACGAAATGAAGCTCAAATTGCAGTGCAGGCACATCTTTCATAGAGATCCCAAACCAGGATCCCCATGGTTGATATCAAGCACCTTATTCTCTACCAAGTTTGGTACTACTTTTTTGCTTTTTTCAAAATAACGCATATTTCACTGCAAACCCCTTCCCTGACACACCACTATGTTGCTTGCATATGACACCCGAAGTTAACATATGTGTATTTTTACGTAACACAAAGAGAAAATACCCTAATTATAGAAAACTTTTATATTTTCCTGAAAAGGAAATATTATCTTGTCTTCTGCAACGGTTAATTTTGCTGCACCCTGTATATATATTTCAATGTCAGAACAAAATATGCTGTGCTCACATTCTACACATCAGGATAGATACGAAAGGCACAAATTAGCAGAAAAATTATAAAATGATGAAGGTAGTAAGATATATCCTACATGACCGACTTTAACCCTTACCTTTTCGATGAGATCACGTGACGCACTCCTTCTGTCAAAAATTGATTCCAATTACCACTCAGTTATTCACTTTTCTTATAACTTTCTTATTTCACGTAAAACTGTTGGTTTGCAACCTTCTGACAATATATCATATGTCAATACTTACATATTGAATTGTTACGAATTGTTGTGTATTATTATCTGTTTTGGTATCTATCTTCATAACTATTTAACATATTTTCACGAAATTTAGCTCAAACTGCAGTGCAGGCACATCGTTCATAGACACCCCAAACCGGAATCCCTATGGTTGATATCAAGTACCTTATTTTTTACCATTTTTGGTACTACTTTTGTGTTTTTTTCAAAATAACGCATATTTCACTGCACACCCCTTCCCTGACACACCACTATGTTGCTTGCATATGACACCCGAAGTTCAAATATGTGTATTTTTACGTAACACAAAGAGAAAATACCCTACTTATAGAAAACGTTTATATTTTCCTGAAAACGAAATATTATCTTGTCTTCTGCAACGGTTAATTTTGCTGCACCCTGTATATATATTTCGATGTCAGAAAAAAATATGCTGTTTTCACATTCTACACATCAGGATAGACACGAAGGGCACAAATTAGCAGAAAAATTATAAAATGATGAAGGTAGTAAGATATATTCTACATGAACGACTTTAACCCTTACCTTTTCGATTTGATCACGTGACACACACCTTCTGTCAAAAATTGATTCGAATTACCACTGAGTTATTCACTTTTCTTATATTTTTTTATTTTACGTAAAACTGTCGGTTAGCAACCTTCTGACAATATATCATATGTCAATATGTACATATTGAATTGTTACTAATTGTTGCGTATTATAATCTGTTTTGGTCTATATCTTCATAACTATTTAACATATTTTCACGAAATAAAGCTCAAATTGCAGTGCAGGCACATCTTTCATAGAGATCCCAAACCGGGATCCCTATGGTTGATGATATCAAATACCTTATTCTCTACCAAGTTTGGTACTACCTTTTTGCTTTTTTCAAAATAACGCATATTTCACTGCAAACCCTTACATTGACACACCACTATGTTGCTTGTATATGACACCCGAAGTTCAAATATGTGTACTTTTACGTAACACAAAGAGAAAATACCCTAATTAAAGAAAACGTTTATATTTTCCAGAAAACGAAATATTATCTTGTCTTCTGCAGCGGTAAATTTTGCTGCACCCTATATATATATTTCGATGTCAGAACAAAATATGCTGTTTTCATATTCAACACATCAGGATAGATACGAAAGGCACAAATTAGCAGAAAAATTATAAAATGATGAAGGTAGTAAGATATATCCTACAAGAACGACTTTAACCCTTACCTTTTCAATGAGATCACATGACGCGCACCTTCTGTCAAAAATTGATTCGAATTACCAATCAGTTATTCACTTTTCTTATAATTTTCTTATTTCACGTAAAACTGTTGGTTGGCAACCTTCTGACAATATATCATATGTCTATAGTTACATATTGAATTGTTACGAATTGTTGTGTATTATAATCTGTTTTGGTTTATATCTTCATAACTATTTAACATGTTTTCACGAAATAAAGCTCAAACTGCAGTGCAGGCACATCTATCATAGAGTCCCAATCCGGGATCCCTATGGTTTATATCAAGTACCTTATTCTCTACTATGTTTGGTACTACTTTTTTGTTTTTTTCAAAATAACGCATATTTCACTGCAAACCCCTTCCCTGACACACCACTATGTTGCTTGCATATGACACCCGAAGTTCAAATATGTGAACTTTTACGTAACACAAAGAGAAAATACCCTAATTATAGAAAACGTTTATATTTTCCTGAAAACGAAATATTATCTTGTCTTCTGCAACGGTTAGTTTTGCTGCACCGTGTATATATATTTCGATGTCAGAACAAGATATGTTGTTTTCACATTCTACACATCAGGATAGATACGAAAGGCACAAACTTGCAGAAAAATTATAAAATGATGAAGGTAGTAAGATATATCCTACATGAACGACTTTAACCCTTACCTTTTCGATGAGATCACGTGACGCACACCTTCTGTCAAAAATTGATTGCAATTACCACTCAGCTATTCACTTTTCTTATAATTTTCTTATTTCACGTAAAACTGTTGGTTGGCAACCTTCTGACAATATATCATATGTCAATACTTACATATTGAATTGTTACGCATTGTTGTGTATTATAATCTGTTTTGGTCTATATCTTCGGAACTATTTAACATATTTTCACGAAATAAAGCTCAAACTGCAGTGCAGGCACATCTTTCAGAGAGATCCCAAACCAGGATCCCCATGGTTGATATCAAGTACCTTATTCTCTACCAAGTTTGGTACTACTTTTTTGCTTTTTTCAAAATAACGCATATTTCACTGCAAACCCCTTCCCTGACACACCACTATGTTGCTTGCATATGACACCCGAAGTTAACACATGTGTATTTTTACGTAACACAAAGAGAAAATACCCTAATTATAGAAAACTTTTATATTTTCCTGAAAAGGAAATATTATCTTGTTTTGTGCAACGGTTAATTTTGCTGCACCCTGTATATATATTTCAATGTCAGAACAAAATATGCTGTGTTCACATTCTACACATCAGGATAGATACGAAAGGCACAAATTAGCAGAAAAATTATAAAATGATGAAGGTAGTAAGATATATCCTACATGACCGACTTTAACCCTTACCTTTTCGATGAGATCACGTGACGCACATCTTCTGTCAAAAATTGATTCCAAATACCACTGAGCTATTCACTTTTCTTATAATTTTCTTATTTCACGTAAAACTGTTGGTTGGCAACCTTCTGACAATATATCATATGTCTATACTTACATATTGAATTGTTACGAATTGTTGTGTATTATTATCTGTTTTGGTATCTATCTTCATAACTATTTAACATATTTTCACGAACTTTAGCTCAAACTGCAGTGCAGGCACATCTTTCATAGAGATCCCAAACCGGGATCCCTATGGTTGATATCAAATAATTTATTCTTTACCATTTTTGGTACTACTTTTTTGTTTTTTTCAAAATAACGCATATTTCACTGCACACCCCTTCCCTGAAACACCACTATGTTGCTTGCATATGACACCCGAAGTTCAAATTTGTGTATTTTTACGTAACACAAAGAGAAAATACCCTATTTATAGAAAACGTTTATATTTTCCTGAAAACGAAATATTATCTTGTCTTCTGCAACGGTTAATTTTGCTGCACCCTGTATATATATTTCGATGTCAGAACAAAATATGCTGTTTTCACATTTTACACATCAGGATAGATACGAAAGGCACAAATTAGCAGTAAAATTATAAAATGATGAAGGTAGTAAGATATATTCAACATGAACGACTTTAACCCTTACCTTTTCGATGAGATCACGTGACGCACACCTTCTGTCAAAAATTGATTCGAATTACCACTCAGTTATTCACTTTTCTTATAATTTTCTTATTTCACGTAAAACTGTTGGTTGGCAACCTTCTGACAATATATCATATGTCAATACTTACATATTGAATTGTTACGAATTGTTGTGTATTATTATCTGTTTTGGTATCTATCTTCATAACTATTTAACATATTTTCACGAAATTTAGCTCAAACTGCAGTGCAGGCACATCTTTCATAGACACCCCAAACCGGAATCCCTATGGTTGATATCAAGTACCTTATTTTTTACCATTTTTGGTACTACTTTTGTGTTTTTTTCAAAATAACGCATATTTCACTGCACACCCCTTCCCTGACACACCACTATGTTGCTTGCATATGACACCCGAAGTTCAAATATGTGTATTTTTACGTAACACAAAGAGAAAATACCCTAATTATAGAAAACGTTTATATTTTCCTGAAAACGAAATATTATCTTGTCTTCTGCAACGGTTAATTTTGCTGCACCGTGTATATATATTTCGATGTCAGAACAAGATATGTTGTTTTCACATTCTACACATCAGGATAGATACGAAAGGCACAAACTTGCAGAAAAATTATAAAATGATGAAGGTAGTAAGATATATCCTACATGAACGACTTTAACCCTTACCTTTTCGATGAGATCACGTGACGCACACCTTCTGTCAAAAATTGATTCGAATTACCAATCAGTTATTCACTTTTCTTATAATTTTCTTATTTCACGTAAAACTGTTGGTTGGCAACCTTCTGACAATATATCATATGTCAATAGTTACATATTGAATTGTTACGAATTGTTGTGTATTATAATCTGTTTTGGTTTATATCTTCATAACTATTTAACATATTTTCACGAAATAAAGCTCAAACTGCAGTGCAGGCACATCTATCATAGAGGTCCCAAACCGGGATCCCTATGGTTGATATCAAATACCTTATTCTCTACCAAGTTTGGTACTACTTTTTTGCTTTTTTCAAAATAACGCATATTTCACTGCAAACCCCTTCCCTGACACACCACTATGTTGCTTGCATATGACACCCGAAGTTAACATATGTGTATTTTTACGTAACACAAAGAGAAAATACGCTAATTATAGAAAACTTTTATATTTTCCTGAAAAGGAAATATTATCTTGTCTTCTGCAACGGTTAATTTTGCTGCACCCTGTATATATATTTCAATGTCAGAACAAAATATGCTGTGTTCACATTCTACACATCAGGATAGATACGAAAGGCACAAATTAGCAGAAAAATTATAAAATGATGAAGGTAGTAAGATATATCCTACATGACCGACTTTAACCCTTACCTTTTCGATGAGATCACGTGACGCACATCTTCTGTCAAAAATTGATTCCAAATACCACTCAGCTATTCACTTTTCTTATAATTTTCTTATTTCACGTAAAACTGTTGGTTTGCAACCTTCTGACAATATATCATATGTCAATACTTTCATATTGAATTGTTACGAATTGTTGTGTATTATAATCTGTTTTGGTCTATATCTTCCGAACTATTTAACATATTTTCACGAAATAAAGCTCAAACTGCAGTGCAGGCACATCTTTCATAGAGATCCCAAACCGGGATCCCTATGGTTGATATCAAATACCTTATTCTTTACCATTTTTGGTACTACTTTTTTGTTTTTTTCAAAATAACGCATATTACACTGCACACCTCTTCCCTGAAACACCACTATGTTGCTTGCATATGACACCCGAAGTTCAAATATGTGTATTTTTACGTAACACAAAGAGAAAATACCCTAATTATAGAAAACGTTTATATTTTCCTGAAAACGAAATATTATCTTGTCTTCTGCAACGGTTAATTTTGCTGCACCCTGTATATATATTTCGATGTCAGAACAAAATATGCTGTTTTCACATTTTACACATCAGGATAGATACGAAAGGCACAAATTAGCAGAAAAATTATAAAATGATGAAGGTAGTAAAATATATCCTACATGACCGACTTTAACCCTTACCTTTTCAATGAGATCACGTGACGCACACCTTCTGTCAAAAATTGATTCGAATTACCACTCAGTTATTCACTTTTCTTATAATTTTCTTATTTCACGTAAAACTGTTGGTTGGCAACCTTCTGACAATATATCATATGTCAATACTTACATATTGAATTGTTACGAATTGTTGTGTATTATTATCTGTTTTGGTATCTATCTTCATAACTATTTAACATATTTTCACGAAATTTAGCTCAAACTGCAGTGCAGGCACATCTTTCATAGACACCCCAAACCGGAATCCCTATGGTTGATATCAAGTACCTTATTTTTTACCATTTTTGGTACTACTTTTGTGTTTTTTTCAAAATAACGCATATTTCACTGCACACCCCTTCCCTGACACACCACTATGTTGCTTGCATATGACACCCGAAGTTCAAATATGTGTATTTTTACGTAACACAAAGAGAAAATACCCTACTTATAGAAAACGTTTATATTTTCCTGAAAACGAAATATTATCTTGTCTTCTGCAACGGTTAATTTTGCTGCACCCTGTATATATATTTCGATGTCAGAAAAAAATATGCTGTTTTCACATTCTACACATCAGGATAGACACGAAGGGCACAAATTAGCAGAAAAATTATAAAATGATGAAGGTAGTAAGATATATTCTACATGAACGACTTTAACCCTTACCTTTTCGATTTGATCACGTGACACACACCTTCTGTCAAAAATTGATTCGAATTACCACTGAGTTATTCACTTTTCTTATATTTTTTTATTTTACGTAAAACTGTCGGTTGGCAACCTTCTGACAATATATCATATGCCAATAGTTACATATTGAATTGTTACGAATTGTTGTGTATTATAATCTGTTTTGGTTTATATCTTCATAACTATTTAACATATTTTCACGAAATAAAGCTCAAATTGCAGTGCAGGCACATCTTTCATAGACACCGCAAGCCGAAATCCCTACGGTTGATATCAAGTACCTTATTCTCTACCATGTTTGGTACTACTTTTTTGTTTTTTTCAAAATAACGCATATTTCACTGCAAACCCCTTCCCTGACACACCACTATGTTGCTTGCATATGACACCCGAAGTTCAAATATGTGTATTTTTACGTAACACAAAGAGAAAATACCCTAATTATAGAAAACGTTTATATTTTCCTGAAAACGAAATATTATCTTGTCTTCTGCAACGGTTAATTTTGCTGCACCGTGTATATATATTTCGATGTCAGAACAAGATATGTTGTTTTCACATTCTACACATCAGGATAGATACGAAAGACACAAACTTGCAGAAAAATTATAAAATGATGAAGGTAGTAAGATATATCCTACATGAACGACTTTAACCCTTACCTTTTCGATGAGATCACGTGACGCACACCTTCTGTCAAAAATTGATTGCAATTACCACTCAGCTATTCACTTTTCTTATAATTTTCTTATTTCACGTAAAACTGTTGGTTGGCAACCTTCTGACAATATATCATATGTCAATACTTACATATTGAATTGTTACGCATTGTTGTGTATTATAATCTGTTTTGGTCTATATCTTCGGAACTATTTAACATATTTTCACGAAATAAAGCTCAAACTGCAGTGCAGGCACATCTTTCAGAGAGATCCCAAACCAGGATCCCCATGGTTGATATCAAGTACCTTATTCTCTACCAAGTTTGGTACTACTTTTTTGCTTTTTTCAAAATAACGCATATTTCACTGCAAACCCCTTCCCTGACACACCACTATGTTGCTTGCATATGACACCCGAAGTTAACATATGTGTATTTTTACGTAACACAAAGAGAAAATACCCTAATTATAGAAAACTTTTATATTTTCCTGAAAAGGAAATATTATCTTGTCTTCTGCAACGGTTAATTTTGCTGCACCCTGTATATATATTTCAATGTCAGAACAAAATATGCTGTGTTCACATTCTACACATCAGGATAGATACGAAAGGCACAAATTAGCAGAAAAATTATAAAATGATGAAGGTAGTAAGATATATCCTACATGACCGACTTTAACCCTTACCTTTTCGATGAGATCACGTGACGCACATCTTCTGTCAAAAATTGATTCAAAATACCACTGAGCTATTCACTTTTCTTATAATTTTCTTATTTCACGTAAAACTGTTGGTTTGCAACCTTCTGACAATATATCAAATGTCAATACTTTCATATTGGATTGTTACGAATTGTTGTGTATTATAATCTGTTTTGGTCTATATCTTCATAACTATTTAACATATTTTCACGAAATAAAGCTCAAACTGCAGTGCAGGCACATCTATCATAGAGGTCCCAAACCGGGATCCCTATGGTTGATATCAAATACCTTATTCTCTACCAAGTTTGGTACTACTTTTTTGCTTTTTTCAAAATAACGCATATTTCACTGCAAACCCCTTCCCTGACACACCACTATGTTGCTTGCATATGACACCCGAAGTTAACATATGTGTATTTTTACGTAACACAAAGAGAAAATACGCTAATTATAGAAAACTTTTATATTTTCCTGAAAAGGAAATATTATCTTGTCTTCTGCAACGGTTAATTTTGCTGCACCCTGTATATATATTTCAATGTCAGAACAAAATATGCTGTGTTCACATTCTACACATCAGGATAGATACGAAAGGCACAAATTAGCAGAAAAATTATAAAATGATGAAGGTAGTAAGATATATCCTACATGACCGACTTTAACCCTTACCTTTTCGATGAGATCACGTGACGCACATCTTCTGTCAAAAATTGATTCCAAATACCACTCAGCTATTCACTTTTCTTATAATTTTCTTATTTCACGTAAAACTGTTGGTTTGCAACCTTCTGACAATATATCATATGTCAATACTTTCATATTGGATTGTTACGAATTGTTGTGTATTATAATCTGTTTTGGTCTATATCTTCCGAACTATTTAACATATTTTCACGAAATAAAGCTCAAACTGCAGTGCAGGCACATCTTTCATAGAGATCCCAAACCGGGATCCCTATGGTTGATATCAAATACCTTATTCTTTACCATTTTTGGTACTACTTTTTTGTTTTTTTCAAAATAACGCATATTACACTGCACACCTCTTCCCTGAAACACCACTATGTTGCTTGCATATGACACCCGAAGTTCAAATATGTGTATTTTTACGTAACACAAAGAGAAAATACCCTACTTATAGAAAACGTTTATATTTTCCTGAAAACGAAATATTATCTTGTCTTCTGCAACGGTTAATTTTGCTGCACCCAGTATATATATTTCGATGTCAGAAAAAAATATGCTGTTTTCACATTCTACACATCAGGATAGACACGAAGGGCACAAATTAGCAGAAAAATTATAAAATGATGAAGGTAGTAAGATATATTCTACATGAACGACTTTAACCCTTACCTTTTCGATTTGATCACGTGACACACACCTTCTGTCAAAAATTGATTCGAATTACCACTGAGTTATTCACTTTTCTTATATTTTTTTATTTTACGTAAAACTTTCGGTTAGCAACCTTCTGACAATATATCATATGTCAATATGTACATATTGAATTGTTACTAATTGTTGCGTATTATAATCTGTTTTGGTCTATATCTTCATAACTATTTAACATATTTTCACGAAATAAAGCTCACATTGCAGTGCAGGCACATCTTTCATAGACACCGCAAGCCGGAATCCCTACGGTTGATATCAAGTACCTTATTCTCTACCAAGTTTGGTACTACTTTTTTGCTTTTTTCAAAATAACGCATATTTCACTGCAAACCCTTACCCTGACACACCACTATGTTGCTTGTATATGACACCCGAAGTTCAAATATGTGTATTTTTACGTAACACAAAGAGAAAATACCCTAATTATAGAAAACGTTTATATTTTCCAGAAAACGAAATATTATCTTGTCTTCTGCAGCGGTAAATTTTGCTGCACCCTGTATATATATTTCGATGTCAGAAAAAAATATGCTGTTTTCACATTCTACACATCAGGATAGACACGAAGGGCACAAATTAGCAGAAAAATTATAAAATGATGAAGGTAGTAAGATATATTCTACATGAACGACTTTAACCCTTACCTTTTCGATTTGATCACGTGACACACACCTTCTGTCAAAAATTGATTCGAATTACCACTGAGTTATTCACTTTTCTTATATTTTTTTATTTTACGTAAAACTGTCGGTTGGCAACCTTCTGACAATATATCATATGCCAATAGATACATATTGAATTGTTACGAATTGTTGTGTATTATAATCTGTTTTGGTTTATATCTTCATAACTATTTAACATATTTTCACGAAATAAAGCTCAAATTGCAGTGCAGGCACATCTTTCATAGACACCGCAAGCCGAAATCCCTACGGTTGATATCAAGTACCTTATTCTCTACCATGTTTGGTACTACTTTTTTGTTTTTTTCAAAATAACGCATATTTCACTGCAAACCCCTTCCCTGACACACCACTATGTTGCTTGCATATGACACCCGAAGTTCAAATATGTGTATTTTTACGTAACACAAAGAGAAAATACCCTAATTATAGAAAACGTTTATATTTTCCTGAAAACGAAATATTATCTTGTCTTCTGCAACGGTTAATTTTGCTGCACCGTGTATATATATTTCGATGTCAGAACAAGATATGTTGTTTTCACATTCTACACATCAGGATAGATACGAAAGACACAAACTTGCAGAAAAATTATAAAATGATGAAGGTAGTAAGATATATCCTACATGAACGACTTTAACCCTTACCTTTTCGATGAGATCACGTGACGCACACCTTCTGTCAAAAATTGATTGCAATTACCACTCAGCTATTCACTTTTCTTATAATTTTCTTATTTCACGTAAAACTGTTGGTTGGCAACCTTCTGACAATATATCATATGTCAATACTTACATATTGAATTGTTACGCATTGTTGTGTATTATAATCTGTTTTGGTCTATATCTTCGGAACTATTTAACATATTTTCACGAAATAAAGCTCAAACTGCAGTGCAGGCACATCTTTCAGAGAGATCCCAAACCAGGATCCCCATGGTTGATATCAAGTACCTTATTCTCTACCAAGTTTGGTACTACTTTTTTGCTTTTTTCAAAATAACGCATATTTCACTGCAAACCCCTTCCCTGACACACCACTATGTTGCTTGCATATGACACCCGAAGTTAACATATGTGTATTTTTACGTAACACAAAGAGAAAATACCCTAATTATAGAAAACTTTTATATTTTCCTGAAAAGGAAATATTATCTTGTCTTCTGCAACGGTTAATTTTGCTGCACCCTGTATATATATTTCAATGTCAGAACAAAATATGCTGTGTTCACATTCTACACATCAGGATAGATACGAAAGGCACAAATTAGCAGAAAAATTATAAAATGATGAAGGTAGTAAGATATATCCTACATGACCGACTTTAACCCTTACCTTTTCGATGAGATCACGTGACGCACATCTTCTGTCAAAAATTGATTCAAAATACCACTGAGCTATTCACTTTTCTTATAATTTTCTTATTTCACGTAAAACTGTTGGTTTGCAACCTTCTGACAATATATCATATGTCAATACTTTCATATTGGATTGTTACGAATTGTTGTGTATTATAATCTGTTTTGGTCTATATCTTCCGAACTATTTAACATATTTTCACGAAATAAAGCTCAAACTGCAGTGCAGGCACATCTTTCATAGAGATCCCAAACCGGGATACCTATGGTTGATATCAAATAACTTATTCTTTACCATTTTTGGTACTACTTTTTTGTTTTTTTCAAAATAACGCATATTTCACTGCACACCCCTTCCCTGAAACACCAGTATGTTGCTTGCATATGACACCCGAAGTTCAAATATGTGTATTTTTACGTAACACAAAGAGAAAATACCCTAATTATAGAAAACGTTTATATTTTCCTGAAAACGAAATATTATCTTGTCTTCTGCAACGGTTAATTTTGCTGCACCCTGTATATATATTTCGATGTCAGAACAAAATGTGCTGTTTTCACATTTTACACATCAGGATAGATACGAAAGGCACAAATTAGCAGAAAAATTATAAAATGATGAAGGTAGTAAGATATATCCTACATGACCGACTTTAACCCTTACCTTTTCGATGCGATCACGTGACGCACACCTTCTGTCAAAAATTGATTCCAATTACCACTCAGTTATTCACTTTTCTTATAATTTTCTTATTTCACGTAAAACTGTTGGTTGGCAACCTTCTGACAATATATCATATGTCAATACTTACATATTGAATTGTTACGAATTGTTGTGTATTATTATCTGTTTTGGTATCTATCTTCATAACTATTTAACATATTTTCACGAAATAAAGCTCAAACTGCAGTGCAGGCACATCTTTCATAGAGATCCCAAACCGGGATCCCTATGGTTGATATCAAATACCTTATTCTTTACCATTTTTGGTACTACTTTTTTGCTTTTTTCAAAATAACGCATATTTCACTGCACACCCCTTCCCTGAAACACCACTATGTTGCTTGCATATGACACCCGAAGTTCAAATATGTGTATTTTTACGTAACACAAAGAGAAAATACCCCACTTATAGAAAACGTTTATATTTTCCTGAAAACGAAATATTATCTTGTCTTCTGCAACGGTTAATTTTGCTGCACCCTGCATATATATTTCGATGTCAGAACAAAATATGCTGTTTTCACATTTTACACATCAGGATAGATACGAAAGGCACAAATTAGCAGAAAAATTATAAAATGATGAAGGTAGTAAGATATATCCTACATGACCGACTTTAACCCTTACCTTTTCGATGAGATCACGTGACGCACACCTTCTGTCAAAAATTGATTCCAATTACCACTCAGTTATTCACTTTTCTTATAATTTTCTTATTTCACATAAAACTGTTGGTTGGCAACCTTCTGACAATATATCATATGTCAATATTTACATATTGAATTGTTACGAATTGTTGTGTATTATTATCTGTTTTGGTATCTATCTTCATAACTATTTAACATATTTTCACGAAAGTTAGCTCAAACTGCAGTGCAGGCACATCTTTCATAGACACCCCAAACCGGAATCCCTATGGTTGATATCAAGTACCTTATTTTTTACGATTTTTGGTACTACTTTTGTGTTTTTTTCAAAATAACGCATATTTCACTGCACACCCCTTCCCTGACACACCACTATGTTGCTTGCATATGACACCCGAAGTTCAAATATGTGTATTTTTACGTAACACAAAGAGAAAATACCCTACTTATAGAAAACGTTTATATTTTCCTGAAAACGAAATATTATCTTGTCTTCTGCAACGGTTAATTTTGCTGCACCCTGTATATATATTTCGATGTCAGAAAAAAATATGCTGTTTTCACATTCTACACATCAGGATAGACACGAAGGGCACAAATTAGCAGAAAAATTATAAAATGATGAAGGTAGTAAGATATATTCTACATGAACGACTTTAACCCTTACCTTTTCGATTTGATCACGTGACGCACACCTTCTGTCAAAAATTGATTCGAATTACCACTGAGTTATTCACTTTTCTTATAATTTTCTTATTTCACGTAAAACTGTTGGTTTGCAACCTTCTGACAATATATCATATGTCGATACTTACATATTGAATTGTTACGAATTGTTGTGTATTACAATCTGTTTTGATCTATATCTTCCGAACTATTTAACATATTTTCACGAAATAAAGCTCAAACTGCAGCGCAGGCACATCTTTCATAGAGATCCCAAACCGGGATCCCTATGGTTGATATCAAATACCTTATTCTTTACCATTTTTGGTACTACTTTTTTGTTTTTTTCAAAATAACGCATATTTCACTGCACACCCCTTCCCTGAAACACCACTATGTTGCTTGCATATGACACCCGAAGTTCAAATATGTGTATTTTTACGTAACACAAAGAGAAAATACACTAATTATAGAAAACGTTTATATTTTCCTGAAAACGAAATATTATCTTGTCTTCTGCAACGGTTAATTTTGCTGCACCCTGTATATATATTTCGATGTCAGAACAAAATATGCTGTTTTCACATTTTACACATCAGGATAGATACGAAAGGCACAAATTAGCAGAAAAATTATAAAATGATGAAGGTAGTAAGATATATCCTACATGACCGACTTTAACCCTTACCTTTTCGATGAGATCACGTGACGCACACCTTCTGTCAAAAATTGATTCCAATTACCACTCAGTTATTCACTTTTCTTATAATTTTCTTATTTCACGTAAAACTGTTGGTTGGCAACCTTCTGACAATATATCATATGTCAATATTTACATATTGAATTGTTACGAATTGTTGTGTATTATTATCTGTTTTGGTATCTATCTTCATAACTATTTAACATATTTTCACGAAATTTAGCTCAAACTGCAGTGCAGGCACATCTTTCATAGACACCCCAAACCGGAATCCCTATGGTTGATATCAAGTACCTTATTTTTTACCATTTTTGGTACTACTTTTGTGTTTTTTTCAAAATAACGCATATTTCACTGCACACCCCTTCCCTGACACACCACTATGTTGCTTGCATATGACACCCGAAGTTCAAATATGTGTATTTTTACGTAACACAAAGAGAAAATACCCTACTTATAGAAAACGTTTATATTTTCCTGAAAACGAAATATTATCTTGTCTTCTGCAACGGTTAATTTTGCTGCACCCTGTATATATATTTCGATGTCAGAAAAAAATATGCTGTTTTCACATTCTACAAATCAGGATAGACGCGAAGGGCACAAATTAGCAGAAAAATTATAAAATGATGAAGGTAGTAAGATATATTCTACATGAACGACTTTAACCCTTACCTTTTCGATGAGATCACGTGACGCACACCTTCTGTCAAAAATTGATTCGAATTACCACTGAGTTATTCACTTTTCTTATAATTTTCTTATTTCACGTAAAACTGTTGGTTTGCAACCTTCTGACAATATATCATATGTCGATACTTACATATTGAATTGTTACGAATTGTTGTGTATTACAATCTGTTTTGATCTATATCTTCCGAACTATTTAACATATTTTCACGAAATAAAGCTCAAACTGCAGTGCAGGCACATCTTTCATAGAGATCCCAAACCGGGATCCCTATGGTTGATGATATCAAATACCTTATTCTCTACCAAGTTTGGTACTACCTTTTTGCTTTTTTCAAAATAACGCATATTTCACTGCAAACCCTTACATTGACACACCACTATGTTGCTTGTATATGACACCCGAAGTTCAAATATGTGTACTTTTACGTAACACAAAGAGAAAATACCCTAATTAAAGAAAACGTTTATATTTTCCAGAAAACGAAATATTATCTTGTCTTCTGCAGCGGTAAATTTTGCTGCACCCTATATATATATTTCGATGTCAGAACAAAATATGCTGTTTTCATATTCAACACATCAGGATAGATACGAAAGGCACAAATTAGCAGAAAAATTATAAAATGATGAAGGTAGTAAGATATATCCTACATGACCGACTTTAACCCTTACCTTTTCGATGAGATCACGTGACGCACATCTTCTGTCAAAAATTGATTCAAAATACCACTGAGCTATTCACTTTTCTTATAATTTTCTTATTTCACGTAAAACTGTTGGTTTGCAACCTTCTGACAATATATCATATGTCAATACTTTCATATTGGATTGTTACGAATTGTTGTGTATTATAATCTGTTTTGGTCTATATCTTCCGAACTATTTAACATATTTTCACGAAATAAAGCTCAAACTGCAGTGCAGGCACATCTTTCATAGAGATCCCAAACCGGGATACCTATGGTTGATATCAAATAACTTATTCTTTACCATTTTTGGTACTACTTTCTTGTTTTTTTCAAAATAACGCATATTTCACTGCACACCCCTTCCCTGAAACACCAGTATGTTGCTTGCATATGACACCCGAAGTTCAAATATGTGTATTTTTACGTAACACAAAGAGAAAATACCCTAATTATAGAAAACGTTTATATTTTCCTGAAAACGAAATATTATCTTGTCTTCTGCAACGGTTAATTTTGCTGCACCCTGTATATATATTTCGATGTCAGAACAAAATGTGCTGTTTTCACATTTTACACATCAGGATAGATACGAAAGGCACAAATTAGCAGAAAAATTATAAAATGATGAAGGTAGTAAGATATATCCTACATGACCGACTTTAACCCTTACCTTTTCGATGCGATCACGTGACGCACACCTTCTGTCAAAAATTGATTCCAATTACCACTCAGTTATTCACTTTTCTTATAATTTTCTTATTTCACGTAAAACTGTTGGTTGGCAACCTTCTGACAATATATCATATGTCAATACTTACATATTGAATTGTTACGAATTGTTGTGTATTATTATCTGTTTTGGTATCTATCTTCATAACTATTTAACATATTTTCACGAAATAAAGCTCAAACTGCAGTGCAGGCACATCTTTCATAGAGATCCCAAACCGGGATCCCTATGGTTGATATCAAATACCTTATTCTTTACCATTTTTGGTACTACTTTTTTGCTTTTTTCAAAATAACGCATATTTCACTGCACACCCCTTCCCTGAAACACCACTATGTTGCTTGCATATGACACCCGAAGTTCAAATATGTGTATTTTTACGTAACACAAAGAGAAAATACCCTACTTATAGAAAACGTTTATATTTTCCTGAAAACGAAATATTATCTTGTCTTCTGCAACGGTTAATTTTGCTGCACCCTGCATATATATTTCGATGTCAGAACAAAATATGCTGTTTTCACATTTTACACATCAGGATAGATACGAAAGGCACAAATTAGCAGAAAAATTATAAAATGATGAAGGTAGTAAGATATATCCTACATGACCGACTTTAACCCTTACCTTTTCGATGAGATCACGTGACGCACACCTTCTGTCAAAAATTGATTCCAATTACCACTCAGTTATTCACTTTTCTTATAATTTTCTTATTTCACATAAAACTGTTGGTTGGCAACCTTCTGACAATATATCATATGTCAATATTTACATATTGAATTGTTACGAATTGTTGTGTATTATTATCTGTTTTGGTATCTATCTTCATAACTATTTAACATATTTTCACGAAAGTTAGCTCAAACTGCAGTGCAGGCACATCTTTCATAGACACCCCAAACCGGAATCCCTATGGTTGATATCAAGTACCTTATTTTTTACGATTTTTGGTACTACTTTTGTGTTTTTTTCAAAATAACGCATATTTCACTGCACACCCCTTCCCTGACACACCACTATGTTGCTTGCATATGACACCCGAAGTTCAAATATGTGTATTTTTACGTAACACAAAGAGAAAATACCCTACTTATAGAAAACGTTTATATTTTCCTGAAAACGAAATATTATCTTGTCTTCTGCAACGGTTAATTTTGCTGCACCCTGTATATATATTTCGATGTCAGAAAAAAATATGCTGTTTTCACATTCTACACATCAGGATAGACACGAAGGGCACAAATTAGCAGAAAAATTATAAAATGATGAAGGTAGTAAGATATATTCTACATGAACGACTTTAACCCTTACCTTTTCGATTTGATCACATGACGCACACCTTCTGTCAAAAATTGATTCGAATTACCACTGAGTTATTCACTTTTCTTATAATTTTCTTATTTCACGTAAAACTGTTGGTTTGCAACCTTCTGACAATATATCATATGTCGATACTTACATATTGAATTGTTACGAATTGTTGTGTATTACAATCTGTTTTGATCTATATCTTCCGAACTATTTAACATATTTTCACGAAATAAAGCTCAAACTGCAGCGCAGGCACATCTTTCATAGAGATCCCAAACCGGGATCCCTATGGTTGATATCAAGTACCTTATTCTTTACCATTTTTGGTACTACTTTTGTGTTTTTTTCAAAATAAAACTGCAAATCCCTTTCCTGACACACCACTATGTTGCTTGCATATGACACCCGAAGTTCAAATATGTGTACTTTTACGTAACGCAAAGAGAAAATACCCTAATTATAGAAAACGTTTATATTTTCCTGAAAACGAAATATTATCTTGTCTTCTGCAGCGGTTAATTTTGCTGCACCCTGTATATATATTTCGATGTCAGAACAAAATATGCTGTTTTCATATTCAACACATCAGGATAGATACGAAAGGCACAAATTAGCAGAAAAATTATAAAATGATGAAGTAAGCAAGATATATAATACATGAACGACTTTAAACCTTACCTTTTCAATGAGATCACATGACGCGCACCTTCTGTCAAAAATTGATTCGAATTACCACTGAGTAATTCACTTTTCTTATAATTTTCTTATTTCACGTAAAACTGTTGGTTTGCAACCTTCTGACAATATAACATATGTCGATACTTACATATTGAATTGTTACGAATTGCTGTGTATTACAATCTGTTTTGATCTATATCTTCCGAACTATTTAACATATTTTCACGAAATAAAGCTCAAACTGCAGTGCAGGCACATCTTTCATAGAGATCCCAAACCGGGATCCCTATGGTTGATATCAAATACCTTATTCTTTACCATTTTTGGTACTACTTTTTTGTTTTTTTCAAAATAACGCATATTTCACTGCACACCCCTTCCCTGAAACACCACTATGTTGCTTGCATATGACACCCGAAGTTCAAATATGTGTATTTTTACGTAACACAAAGAGAAAATACCCTAATTATAGAAAACGTTTATATTTTCCTGAAAACGAAATATTATCTTGTCTTCTGCAACGGTTAATTTTGCTGCACCCTGTATATATATTTCGATGTCAGAACAAAATATGCTGTTTTCACATTTTACACATCAGGATAGATACGAAAGGCACAAATTAGCAGAAAAATTATAAAATGATGAAGGTAGTAAGATATATCCTACATGACCGACTTTAACCCTTACCTTTTCGATGAGATCACGTGACGCACACCTTCTGTCAAAAATTGATTCCAATTACCACTCAGTTATTCACTTTTCTTATAATTTTCTTATTTCACGTAAAACTGTTGGTTGGCAACCTTCTGACAATATATCATATGTCAATATTTACATATTGAATTGTTACGAATTGTTGTGTATTATTATCTGTTTTGGTATCTATCTTCATAACTATTTAACATATTTTCACGAAATTTAGCTCAAACTGCAGTGCAGGCACATCTTTCATAGACACCCCAAACCGGAATCCCTATGGTTGATATCAAGTACCTTATTTTTTACCATTTTTGGTACTACTTTTGTGTTTTTTTCAAAATAACGCATATTTCACTGCACACCCCTTCCCTGACACACCACTATGTTGCTTGCATATGACACCCGAAGTTCAAATATGTGTATTTTTACGTAACACAAAGAGAAAATACCCTACTTATAGAAAACGTTTATATTTTCCTGAAAACGAAATATTATCTTGTCTTCTGCAACGGTTAATTTTGCTGCACCCTGTATATATATTTCGATGTCAGAAAAAAATATGCTGTTTTCACATTCTACAAATCAGGATAGACGCGAAGGGCACAAATTAGCAGAAAAATTATAAAATGATGAAGGTAGTAAGATATATTCTACATGAAAGACTTTAACCCTTACCTTTTCGATGAGATCACGTGACGCACACCTTCTGTCAAAAATTGATTCGAATTACCACTGAGTTATTCACTTTTTTTATAATTTTCTTATTTCACGTAAAACTGTTGGTTTGCAACCTTCTGACAATATATCATATGTCGATACTTACATATTGAATTGTTACGAATTGTTGTGTATTACAATCTGTTTTGATCTATATCTTCCGAACTATTTAACATATTTTCACGAAATAAAGCTCAAACTGCAGTGCAGGCACATCTTTCATAGAGATCCCAAACCGGGATCCCTATGGTTGATGATATCAAATACCTTATTCTCTACCAAGTTTGGTACTACCTTTTTGCTTTTTTCAAAATAACGCATATTTCACTGCAAACCCTTACATTGACACACCACTATGTTGCTTGTATATGACACCCGAAGTTCAAATATGTGTACTTTTACGTAACACAAAGAGAAAATACCCTAATTAAAGAAAACGTTTATATTTTCCAGAAAACGAAATATTATCTTGTCTTCTGCAGCGGTAAATTTTGCTGCACCCTATATATATATTTCGATGTCAGAACAAAATATGCTGTTTTCATATTCAACACATCAGGATAGATACGAAAGGCACAAATTAGCAGAAAAATTATAAAATGATGAAGGTAGTAAGATATATCCTACATGACCGACTTTAACCCTTACCTTTTCGATGAGATCACGTGACGCACATCTTCTGTCAAAAATTGATTCAAAATACCACTGAGCTATTCACTTTTCTTATAATTTTCTTATTTCACGTAAAACTGTTGGTTTGCAACCTTCTGACAATATATCATATGTCAATACTTTCATATTGGATTGTTACGAATTGTTGTGTATTATAATCTGTTTTGGTCTATATCTTCCGAACTATTTAACATATTTTCACGAAATAAAGCTCAAACTGCAGTGCAGGCACATCTTTCATAGAGATCCCAAACCGGGATCCCTATGGTTGATATCAAATAACTTATTCTTTACCATTTTTGGTACTACTTTTTTGTTTTTTTCAAAATAACGCATATTTCACTGCACACCCCTTCCCTGAAACACCACTATGTTGCTTGCATATGACACCCGAAGTTCAAATATGTGTATTTTTACGTAACACAAAGAGAAAATACCCTACTTATAGAAAACGTTTATATTTTCCTGAAAACGAAATATTATCTTGTCTTCTGCAACGGTTAATTTTGCTGCACCCTGTATATATATTTCGATGTCAGAAAAAAATATGCTGTTTTCACATTCTACACATCAGGATAGACACGAAGGGCACAAATTAGCAGAAAAATTATAAAATGATGAAGGTAGTAAGATATATTCTACATGAACGACTTTAACCCTTACCTTTTCGATGAGATCACGTGACGCACACCTTCTGTCAAAAATTGATTCGAATTACCACTGAGTTATTCACTTTTCTTATAATTTTCTTATTTCACGTAAAACTGTTGGTTTGCAACCTTCTGATAATATATCATATGTCGATACTTACATATTGAATTGTTACGAATTGTTGTGTATTACAATCTGTTTTGATCTATATCTTCCGAACTATTTAACATATTTTCACGAAATAAAGCTCAAACTGCAGCGCAGGCACATCTTTCATAGAGATCCCAAACCGGAATCCCTATGGTTGATATCAAGTACCTTATTCTTTACCATTTTTGGTACTACTTTTGTGTTTTTTTTCAAAATAAAACTGCAAATCCCTTTCCTGACACACCACTATGTTGCTTGCATATGACACCCGAAGTTCAAATATGTGTACTTTTACGTAACGCAAAGAGAAAATACCCTAATTATAGAAAACGTTTATATTTTCCTGAAAACGAAATATTATCTTGTCTTCTGCAGCGGTTAATTTTGCTGAACCCTGTATATATATTTCGATGTCAGAACAAAATATGCTGTTTTCATATTCAACACATCAGGATAGATACGAAAGGCACAAATTAGCAGAAAAATTATAAAATGATGAAGTAAGGAAGATATATAATACACGAACGACTTTAAACCTTACCTTTTCAATGAGATCACATGACGCGCACCTTCTGTCAAAAATTGATTCGAATTACCACTGAGTTATTCACTTTTCTTATATTTTTTTATTTTACGTAAAACTGTCGGTTAGCAACCTTCTGACAATATATCATATGTCAATATGTACATATTGAATTGTTACTAATTGTTGCGTATTATAATCTGTTTTGGTCTATATCTTCATAACTATTTAACATATTTTCACGAAATAAAGCTCAAATTGCAGTGCAGGCACATCTTTCATAGACACCGCAAGCCGGAATCCCTACGGTTGATATCAAGTACCTTATTCTCTACCAAGTTTGGTACTACTTTTTTGCTTTTTTCAAAACAACGCATATTTCACTGCAAACCCTTACCCTGACACACCACTATGTTGCTTGTATATGACACCCGAAGTTCAAATATGTGTATTTTTACGTAACACAAAGAGAAAATACCCTAATTATAGAAAACGTTTATATTTTCCAGAAAACGAAATATTATCTTGTCTTCTACAGCGGTAAATTTTGCTGCACCCTATATATATATTTCGATGTCAGAACAAAATATGCTGTTTTCATATTCAACACATCAGGATAGATACGAAAGGCACAAATTAGCAGAAAAATTATAAAATGATGAAGGTAGTAAGATATATCCTACAAGAACGACTTTAACCCTTACCTTTTCAATGAGATCACATGACGCGCACCTTCTGTCAAAAATTGATTCGAATTACCAATCAGTTATTCACTTTTCTTATAATTTTCTTATTTCACGTAAAACTGTTGGTTGGCAACCTTCTGACAATATATCATATGTCTATAGTTACATATTGAATTGTTACGAATTGTTGTGTATTATAATCTGTTTTGGTTTATATCTTCATAACTATTTAACATGTTTTCACGAAATAAAGCTCAAACTGCAGTGCAAGCACATCTATCATAGAGTCCCAATCCGGGATCCCTATGGTTGATATCAAGTACCTTATTCTCTACTATGTTTGGTACTACTTTTTTGTTTTTTTCAAAATAACGCATATTTCACTGCAAACCCCTTCCCTGACACACCACTATGTTGCTTGCATATGACACCCGAAGTTCAAATATGTGAACTTTTACGTAACACAAAGAGAAAATACCCTAATTATAGAAAACGTTTATATTTTCCTGAAAACGAAATATTATCTTGTCTTCTGCAACGGTTAATTTTGCTGCACCGTGTATATATATTTCGATGTCAGAACAAGATATGTTGTTTTCACATTCTACACATCAGGATAGATACGAAAGGCACAAACTTGCAGAAAAATTATAAAATGATGAAGGTAGTAAGATATATCCTACATGAACGACTTTAACCCTTACCTTTTCGATGAGATCACGTGACGCACACCTTCTGTCAAAAATTGATTGCAATTACCACTCAGCTATTCACTTTTCTTATAATTTTCTTATTTCACGTAAAACTGTTGGTTGGCAACCTTCTGACAATATATCATATGTCAATACTTACATATTGAATTGTTACGCATTGTTGTGTATTATAATCTGTTTTGGTCTATATCTTCGGAACTATTTAACATATTTTCACGAAATAAAGCTCAAACTGCAGTGCAGGCACATCTTTCAGAGAGATCCCAAACCAGGATCCCCATGGTTGATATCAAGTACCTTATTCTCTACCAAGTTTGGTACTACTTTTTTGCTTTTTTCAAAATAACGCATATTTCACTGCAAACCCCTTCCCTGACACACCACTATGTTGCTTGCATATGACACCCGAAGTTAACATATGTGTATTTTTACGTAACACAAAGAGAAAATACCCTAATTATAGAAAACTTTTATATTTTCCTGAAAAGGAAATATTATCTTGTTTTGTGCAACGGTTAATTTTGCTGCACCCTGTATATATATTTCAATGTCAGAACAAAATATGCTGTGTTCACATTCTACACATCAGGATAGATACGAAAGGCACAAATTAGCAGAAAAATTATAAAATGATGAAGGTAGTAAGATATATCCTACATGACCGACTTTAACCCTTACCTTTTCGATGAGATCACGTGACGCACATCTTCTGTCAAAAATTGATTCCAAATACCACTGAGCTATTCACTTTTCTTATAATTTTCTTATTTCACGTAAAACTGTTGGTTGGCAACCTTCTGACAATATATCATATGTCTATACTTACATATTGAATTGTTACGAATTGTTGTGTATTATTATCTGTTTTGGTATCTATCTTCATAACTATTTAACATATTTTCACGAACTTTAGCTCAAACTGCAGTGCAGGCACATCTTTCATAGAGATCCCAAACCGGGATCCCTATGGTTGATATCAAATAATTTATTCTTTACCATTTTTGGTACTACTTTTTTGTTTTTTTCAAAATAACGCATATTTCACTGCACACCCCTTCCCTGAAACACCACTATGTTGCTTGCATATGACACCCGAAGTTCAAATTTGTGTATTTTTACGTAACACAAAGAGAAAATACCCTATTTATAGAAAACGTTTATATTTTCCTGAAAACGAAATATTATCTTGTCTTCTGCAACGGTTAATTTTGCTGCACCCTGTATATATATTTCGATGTCAGAACAAAATATGCTGTTTTCACATTTTACACATCAGGATAGATACGAAAGGCACAAATTAGCAGAAAAATTATAAAATGATGAAGGTAGTAAGATATATTCAACATGAACGACTTTAACCCTTACCTTTTCGATGAGATCACGTGACGCACACCTTCTGTCAAAAATTGATTCGAATTACCACTCAGTTATTCACTTTTCTTATAATTTTCTTATTTCACGTAAAACTGTTGGTTGGCAACCTTCTGACAATATATCATATGTCAATACTTACATATTGAATTGTTACGAATTGTTGTGTATTATTATCTGTTTTGGTATCTATCTTCATAACTATTTAACATATTTTCACGAAATTTAGCTCAAACTGCAGTGCAGGCACATCTTTCATAGACACCCCAAACCGGAATCCCTATGGTTGATATCAAGTACCTTATTTTTTACCATTTTTGGTACTACTTTTGTGTTTTTTTCAAAATAACGCATATTTCACTGCACACCCCTTCCCTGACACACCACTATGTTGCTTGCATATGACACCCGAAGTTCAAATATGTGTATTTTTACGTAACACAAAGAGAAAATACCCTAATTATAGAAAACGTTTATATTTTCCTGAAAACGAAATATTATCTTGTCTTCTGCAACGGTTAATTTTGCTGCACCGTGTATATATATTTCGATGTCAGAACAAGATATGTTGTTTTCACATTCTACACATCAGGATAGATACGAAAGGCACAAACTTGCAGAAAAATTATAAAATGATGAAGGTAGTAAGATATATCCTACATGAACGACTTTAACCCTTACCTTTTCGATGAGATCACGTGACGCACACCTTCTGTCAAAAATTGATTCGAATTACCAATCAGTTATTCACTTTTCTTATAATTTTCTTATTTCACGTAAAACTGTTGGTTGGCAACCTTCTGACAATATATCATATGTCAATAGTTACATATTGAATTGTTACGAATTGTTGTGTATTATAATCTGTTTTGGTTTATATCTTCATAACTATTTAACATATTTTCACGAAATAAAGCTCAAACTGCAGTGCAGGCACATCTATCATAGAGGTCCCAAACCGGGATCCCTATGGTTGATATCAAATACCTTATTCTCTACCAAGTTTGGTACTACTTTTTTGCTTTTTTCAAAATAACGCATATTTCACTGCAAACCCCTTCCCTGACACACCACTATGTTGCTTGCATATGACACCCGAAGTTAACATATGTGTATTTTTACGTAACACAAAGAGAAAATACGATAATTATAGAAAACTTTTATATTTTCCTGAAAAGGAAATATTATCTTGTCTTCTGCAACGGTTAATTTTGCTGCACCCTGTATATATATTTCAATGTCAGAACAAAATATGCTGTGTTCACATTCTACACATCAGGATAGATACGAAAGGCACAAATTAGCAGAAAAATTATAAAATGATGAAGGTAGTAAGATATATCCTACATGACCGACTTTAACCCTTACCTTTTCGATGAGATCACGTGACGCACATCTTCTGTCAAAAATTGATTCCAAATACCACTCAGCTATTCACTTTTCTTATAATTTTCTTATTTCACGTAAAACTGTTGGTTTGCAACCTTCTGACAATATATCATATGTCAATACTTTCATATTGGATTGTTACGAATTGTTGTGTATTATAATCTGTTTTGGTCTATATCTTCCGAACTATTTAACATATTTTCACGAAATAAAGCTCAAACTGCAGTGCAGGCACATCTTTCATAGAGATCCCAAACCGGGATCCCTATGGTTGATATCAAATACCTTATTCTTTACCATTTTTGGTACTACTTTTTTGTTTTTTTTCAAAATAACGCATATTACACTGCACACCTCTTCCCTGAAACACCACTATGTTGCTTGCATATGACACCCGAAGTTCAAATATGTGTATTTTTACGTAACACAAAGAGAAAATACCCTATTTATAGAAAACGTTTATATTTTCCTGAAAACGAAATATTATCTTGTCTTCTGCAACGGTTAATTTTGCTGCACCCTGTATATATATTTCGATGTCAGAACAAAATATGCTGTTTTCAAATTTTACACATCAGGATAGATACGAAAGGCACAAATTAGCAGAAAAATTATAAAATGATGAAGGTAGTAAGATATATTCAACATGAACGACTTTAACCCTTACCTTTTCGATGAGATCACGTGACGCACACCTTCTGTCAAAAATTGATTCGAATTACCACTCAGTTATTCACTTTTCTTATAATTTTCTTATTTCACGTAAAACTGTTGGTTGGCAACCTTCTGACAATATATCATATGTCAATACTTACATATTGAATTGTTACGAATTGTTGTGTATTATTATCTGTTTTGGTATCTATCTTCATAACTATTTAACATATTTTCACGAAATTTAGCTCAAACTGCAGTGCAGGCACATCTTTCATAGACACCCCAAACCGGAATCCCTATGGTTGATATCAAGTACCTTATTTTTTACCATTTTTGGTACTACTTTTGTGTTTTTTTCAAAATAACGCATATTTCACTGCACACCCCTTCCCTGACACACCACTATGTTGCTTGCATATGACACCCGAAGTTCAAATATGTGTATTTTTACGTAACACAAAGAGAAAATACCCTAATTATAGAAAACGTTTATATTTTCCTGAAAACGAAATATTATCTTGTCTTCTGCAACGGTTAATTTTGCTGCACCGTGTATATATATTTCGATGTCAGAACAAGATATGTTGTTTTCACATTCTACACATCAGGATAGATACGAAAGGCACAAACTTGCAGAAAAATTATAAAATGATGAAGGTAGTAAGATATATCCTACATGAACGACTTTAACCCTTACCTTTTCGATTTGATCACGTGACACACACCTTCTGTCAAAAATTGATTCGAATTACCACTGAGTTATTCACTTTTCTTATATTTTTTTATTTTACGTAAAACTTTCGGTTAGCAACCTTCTGACAATATATCATATGTCAATATGTACATATTGAATTGTTACTAATTGTTGCGTATTATAATCTGTTTTGGTCTATATCTTCATAACTATTTAACATATTTTCACGAAATAAAGCTCAAATTGCAGTGCAGGCACATCTTTCATAGACACCGCAAGCCGAAATCCCTACGGTTGATATCAAGTACCTTATTCTCTACCATGTTTGGTACTACTTTTTTGTTTTTTTCAAAATAACGCATATTTCACTGCAAACCCCTTCCCTGACACACCACTATGTTGCTTGCATATGACACCCGAAGTTCAAATATGTGTATTTTTACGTAACACAAAGAGAAAATACCCTAATTATAGAAAACGTTTATATTTTCCTGAAAACGAAATATTATCTTGTCTTCTGCAACGGTTAATTTTGCTGCACCGTGTATATATATTTCGATGTCAGAACAAGATATGTTGTTTTCACATTCTACACATCAGGATAGATACGAAAGACACAAACTTGCAGAAAAATTATAAAATGATGAAGGTAGTAAGATATATCCTACATGAACGACTTTAACCCTTACCTTTTCGATGAGATCACGTGACGCACACCTTCTGTCAAAAATTGATTGCAATTACCACTCAGCTATTCACTTTTCTTATAATTTTCTTATTTCACGTAAAACTGTTGGTTGGCAACCTTCTGACAATATATCATATGTCAATACTTACATATTGAATTGTTACGCATTGTTGTGTATTATAATCTGTTTTGGTCTATATCTTCGGAACTATTTAACATATTTTCACGAAATAAAGCTCAAACTGCAGTGCAGGCACATCTTTCAGAGAGATCCCAAACCAGGATCCCCATGGTTGATATCAAGTACCTTATTCTCTACCAAGTTTGGTACTACTTTTTTGCTTTTTTCAAAATAACGCATATTTCACTGCAAACCCCTTCCCTGACACACCACTATGTTGCTTGCATATGACACCCGAAGTTAACATATGTGTATTTTTACGTAACACAAAGAGAAAATACCCTAATTATAGAAAACTTTTATATTTTCCTGAAAAGGAAATATTATCTTGTCTTCTGCAACGGTTAATTTTGCTGCACCCTGTATATATATTTCAATGTCAGAACAAAATATGCTGTGTTCACATTCTACACATCAGGATAGATACGAAAGGCACAAATTAGCAGAAAAATTATAAAATGATGAAGGTAGTAAGATATATCCTACATGACCGACTTTAACCCTTACCTTTTCGATGAGATCACGTGACGCACATCTTCTGTCAAAAATTGATTCAAAATACCACTGAGCTATTCACTTTTCTTATAATTTTCTTATTTCACGTAAAACTGTTGGTTTGCAACCTTCTGACAATATATCATATGTCAATACTTTCATATTGGATTGTTACGAATTGTTGTGTATTATAATCTGTTTTGGTCTATATCTTCCGAACTATTTAACATATTTTCACGAAATAAAGCTCAAACTGCAGTGCAGGCACATCTTTCATAGAGATCCCAAACCGGGATACCTATGGTTGATATCAAATAACTTATTCTTTACCATTTTTGGTACTACTTTTTTGTTTTTTTCAAAATAACGCATATTTCACTGCACACCCCTTCCCTGAAACACCAGTATGTTGCTTGCATATGACACCCGAAGTTCAAATATGTGTATTTTTACGTAACACAAAGAGAAAATACCCTAATTATAGAAAACGTTTATATTTTCCTGAAAACGAAATATTATCTTGTCTTCTGCAACGGTTAATTTTGCTGCACCCTGTATATATATTTCGATGTCAGAACAAAATGTGCTGTTTTCACATTTTACACATCAGGATAGATACGAAAGGCACAAATTAGCAGAAAAATTATAAAATGATGAAGGTAGTAAGATATATCCTACATGACCGACTTTAACCCTTACCTTTTCGATGCGATCACGTGACGCACACCTTCTGTCAAAAATTGATTCCAATTACCACTCAGTTATTCACTTTTCTTATAATTTTCTTATTTCACGTAAAACTGTTGGTTGGCAACCTTCTGACAATATATCATATGTCAATACTTACATATTGAATTGTTACGAATTGTTGTGTATTATTATCTGTTTTGGTATCTATCTTCATAACTATTTAACATATTTTCACGAAATAAAGCTCAAACTGCAGTGCAGGCACATCTTTCATAGAGATCCCAAACCGGGATCCCTATGGTTGATATCAAATACCTTATTCTTTACCATTTTTGGTACTACTTTTTTGCTTTTTTCAAAATAACGCATATTTCACTGCACACCCCTTCCCTGAAACACCACTATGTTGCTTGCATATGACACCCGAAGTTCAAATATGTGTATTTTTACGTAACACAAAGAGAAAATACCCCACTTATAGAAAACGTTTATATTTTCCTGAAAACGAAATATTATCTTGTCTTCTGCAACGGTTAATTTTGCTGCACCCTGCATATATATTTCGATGTCAGAACAAAATATGCTGTTTTCACATTTTACACATCAGGATAGATACGAAAGGCACAAATTAGCAGAAAAATTATAAAATGATGAAGGTAGTAAGATATATCCTACATGACCGACTTTAACCCTTACCTTTTCGATGAGATCACGTGACGCACACCTTCTGTCAAAAATTGATTCCAATTACCACTCAGTTATTCACTTTTCTTATAATTTTCTTATTTCACATAAAACTGTTGGTTGGCAACCTTCTGACAATATATCATATGTCAATATTTACATATTGAATTGTTACGAATTGTTGTGTATTATTATCTGTTTTGGTATCTATCTTCATAACTATTTAACATATTTTCACGAAAGTTAGCTCAAACTGCAGTGCAGGCACATCTTTCATAGACACCCCAAACCGGAATCCCTATGGTTGATATCAAGTACCTTATTTTTTACGATTTTTGGTACTACTTTTGTGTTTTTTTCAAAATAACGCATATTTCACTGCACACCCCTTCCCTGACACACCACTATGTTGCTTGCATATGACACCCGAAGTTCAAATATGTGTATTTTTACGTAACACAAAGAGAAAATACCCTACTTATAGAAAACGTTTATATTTTCCTGAAAACGAAATATTATCTTGTCTTCTGCAACGGTTAATTTTGCTGCACCCTGTATATATATTTCGATGTCAGAAAAAAATATGCTGTTTTCACATTCTACACATCAGGATAGACACGAAGGGCACAAATTAGCAGAAAAATTATAAAATGATGAAGGTAGTAAGATATATTCTACATGAACGACTTTAACCCTTACCTTTTCGATTTGATCACGTGACGCACACCTTCTGTCAAAAATTGATTCGAATTACCACTGAGTTATTCACTTTTCTTATAATTTTCTTATTTCACGTAAAACTGTTGGTTTGCAACCTTCTGACAATATATCATATGTCGATACTTACATATTGAATTGTTACGAATTGTTGTGTATTACAATCTGTTTTGATCTATATCTTCCGAACTATTTAACATATTTTCACGAAATAAAGCTCAAACTGCAGCGCAGGCACATCTTTCATAGAGATCCCAAACCGGGATCCCTATGGTTGATATCAAGTACCTTATTCTTTACCATTTTTGGTACTACTTTTGTGTTTTTTTCAAAATAAAACTGCAAATCCCTTTCCTGACACACCACTATGTTGCTTGCATATGACACCCGAAGTTCAAATATGTGTACTTTTACGTAACGCAAAGAGAAAATACCCTAATTATAGAAAACGTTTATATTTTCCTGAAAACGAAATATTATCTTGTCTTCTGCAGCGGTTAATTTTCCTGCACCCTGTATATATATTTCGATGTCAGAACAAAATATGCTGTTTTCATATTCAACACATCAGGATAGATACGAAAGGCACAAATTAGCAGAAAAATTATAAAATGATGAAGTAAGCAAGATATATAATACATGAACGACTTTAAACCTTACCTTTTCAATGAGATCACATGACGCGCACCTTCTGTCAAAAATTGATTCGAATTACCACTGAGTAATTCACTTTTCTTATAATTTTCTTATTTCACGTAAAACTGTTGGTTTGCAACCTTCTGACAATATAACATATGTCGATACTTACATATTGAATTGTTACGAATTGCTGTGTATTACAATCTGTTTTGATCTATATCTTCCGAACTATTTAACATATTTTCACGAAATAAAGCTCAAACTGCAGTGCAGGCACATCTTTCATAGAGATCCCAAACCGGGATCCCTATGGTTGATATCAAATACCTTATTCTTTACCATTTTTGGTACTACTTTTTTGTTTTTTTCAAAATAACGCATATTTCACTGCACACCCCTTCCCTGAAACACCACTATGTTGCTTGCATATGACACCCGAAGTTCAAATATGTGTATTTTTACGTAACACAAAGAGAAAATACACTAATTATAGAAAACGTTTATATTTTCCTGAAAACGAAATATTATCTTGTCTTCTGCAACGGTTAATTTTGCTGCACCCTGTATATATATTTCGATGTCAGAACAAAATATGCTGTTTTCACATTTTACACATCAGGATAGATACGAAAGGCACAAATTAGCAGAAAAATTATAAAATGATGAAGGTAGTAAGATATATCCTACATGACCGACTTTAACCCTTACCTTTTCGATGAGATCACGTGACGCACACCTTCTGTCAAAAATTGATTCCAATTACCACTCAGTTATTCACTTTTCTTATAATTTTCTTATTTCACGTAAAACTGTTGGTTGGCAACCTTCTGACAATATATCATATGTCAATATTTACATATTGAATTGTTACGAATTGTTGTGTATTATTATCTGTTTTGGTATCTATCTTCATAACTATTTAACATATTTTCACGAAATTTAGCTCAAACTGCAGTGCAGGCACATCTTTCATAGACACCCCAAACCGGAATCCCTATGGTTGATATCAAGTACCTTATTTTTTACCATTTTTGGTACTACTTTTGTGTTTTTTTCAAAATAACGCATATTTCACTGCACACCCCTTCCCTGACACACCACTATGTTGCTTGCATATGACACCCGAAGTTCAAATATGTGTATTTTTACGTAACACAAAGAGAAAATACCCTACTTATAGAAAACGTTTATATTTTCCTGAAAACGAAATATTATCTTGTCTTCTGCAACGGTTAATTTTGCTGCACCCTGTATATATATTTCGATGTCAGAAAAAAATATGCTGTTTTCACATTCTACAAATCAGGATAGACGCGAAGGGCACAAATTAGCAGAAAAATTATAAAATGATGAAGGTAGTAAGATATATTCTACATGAACGACTTTAACCCTTACCTTTTCGATGAGATCACGTGACGCACACCTTCTGTCAAAAATTGATTCGAATTACCACTGAGTTATTCACTTTTCTTATAATTTTCTTATTTCACGTAAAACTGTTGGTTTGCAACCTTCTGACAATATATCATATGTCGATACTTACATATTGAATTGTTACGAATTGTTGTGTATTACAATCTGTTTTGATCTATATCTTCCGAACTATTTAACATATTTTCACGAAATAAAGCTCAAACTGCAGTGCAGGCACATCTTTCATAGAGATCCCAAACCGGGATCCCTATGGTTGATGATATCAAATACCTTATTCTCTACCAAGTTTGGTACTACCTTTTTGCTTTTTTCAAAATAACGCATATTTCACTGCAAACCCTTACATTGACACACCACTATGTTGCTTGTATATGACACCCGAAGTTCAAATATGTGTACTTTTACGTAACACAAAGAGAAAATACCCTAATTAAAGAAAACGTTTATATTTTCCAGAAAACGAAATATTATCTTGTCTTCTGCAGCGGTAAATTTTGCTGCACCCTATATATATATTTCGATGTCAGAACAAAATATGCTGTTTTCATATTCAACACATCAGGATAGATACGAAAGGCACAAATTAGCAGAAAAATTATAAAATGATGAAGGTAGTAAGATATATCCTACATGACCGACTTTAACCCTTACCTTTTCGATGAGATCACGTGACGCACATCTTCTGTCAAAAATTGATTCAAAATACCACTGAGCTATTCACTTTTCTTATAATTTTCTTATTTCACGTAAAACTGTTGGTTTGCAACCTTCTGACAATATATCATATGTCAATACTTTCATATTGGATTGTTACGAATTGTTGTGTATTATAATCTGTTTTGGTCTATATCTTCCGAACTATTTAACATATTTTCACGAAATAAAGCTCAAACTGCAGTGCAGGCACATCTTTCATAGAGATCCCAAACCGGGATACCTATGGTTGATATCAAATAACTTATTCTTTACCATTTTTGGTACTACTTTTTTGTTTTTTTCAAAATAACGCATATTTCACTGCACACCCCTTCCCTGAAACACCAGTATGTTGCTTGCATATGACACCCGAAGTTCAAATATGTGTATTTTTACGTAACACAAAGAGAAAATACCCTAATTATAGAAAACGTTTATATTTTCCAGAAAACGAAATATTATCTTGTCTTCTGCAACGGTTAATTTTGCTGCACCCTGTATATATATTTCGATGTCAGAACAAAATGTGCTGTTTTCACATTTTACACATCAGGATAGATACGAAAGGCACAAATTAGCAGAAAAATTATAAAATGATGAAGGTAGTAAGATATATCCTACATGACCGACTTTAACCCTTACCTTTTCGATGCGATCACGTGACGCACACCTTCTGTCAAAAATTGATTCCAATTACCACTCAGTTATTCACTTTTCTTATAATTTTCTTATTTCACGTAAAACTGTTGGTTGGCAACCTTCTGACAATATATCATATGTCAATACTTACATATTGAATTGTTACGAATTGTTGTGTATTATTATCTGTTTTGGTATCTATCTTCATAACTATTTAACATATTTTCACGAAATAAAGCTCAAACTGCAGTGCAGGCACATCTTTCATAGAGATCCCAAACCGGGATCCCTATGGTTGATATCAAATACCTTATTCTTTACCATTTTTGGTACTACTTTTTTGCTTTTTTCAAAATAACGCATATTTCACTGCACACCCCTTCCCTGAAACACCACTATGTTGCTTGCATATGACACCCGAAGTTCAAATATGTGTATTTTTACGTAACACAAAGAGAAAATACCCCACTTATAGAAAACGTTTATATTTTCCTGAAAACGAAATATTATCTTGTCTTCTGCAACGGTTAATTTTGCTGCACCCTGCATATATATTTCGATGTCAGAACAAAATATGCTGTTTTCACATTTTACACATCAGGATAGATACGAAAGGCACAAATTAGCAGAAAAATTATAAAATGATGAAGGTAGTAAGATATATCCTACATGACCGACTTTAACCCTTACCTTTTCGATGAGATCACGTGACGCACACCTTCTGTCAAAAATTGATTCCAATTACCACTCAGTTATTCACTTTTCTTATAATTTTCTTATTTCACATAAAACTGTTGGTTGGCAACCTTCTGACAATATATCATATGTCAATATTTACATATTGAATTGTTACGAATTGTTGTGTATTATTATCTGTTTTGGTATCTATCTTCATAACTATTTAACATATTTTCACGAAAGTTAGCTCAAACTGCAGTGCAGGCACATCTTTCATAGACACCCCAAACCGGAATCCCTATGGTTGATATCAAGTACCTTATTTTTTACGATTTTTGGTACTACTTTTGTGTTTTTTTCAAAATAACGCATATTTCACTGCACACCCCTTCCCTGACACACCACTATGTTGCTTGCATATGACACCCGAAGTTCAAATATGTGTATTTTTACGTAACACAAAGAGAAAATACCCTACTTATAGAAAACGTTTATATTTTCCTGAAAACGAAATATTATCTTGTCTTCTGCAACGGTTAATTTTGCTGCACCCTGTATATATATTTCGATGTCAGAAAAAAATATGCTGTTTTCACATTCTACACATCAGGATAGACACGAAGGGCACAAATTAGCAGAAAAATTATAAAATGATGAAGGTAGTAAGATATATTCTACATGAACGACTTTAACCCTTACCTTTTCGATTTGATCACGTGACGCACACCTTCTGTCAAAAATTGATTCGAATTACCACTGAGTTATTCACTTTTCTTATAATTTTCTTATTTCACGTAAAACTGTTGGTTTGCAACCTTCTGACAATATATCATATGTCGATACTTACATATTGAATTGTTACGAATTGTTGTGTATTACAATCTGTTTTGATCTATATCTTCCGAACTATTTAACATATTTTCACGAAATAAAGCTCAAACTGCAGCGCAGGCACATCTTTCATAGAGATCCCAAACCGGGATCCCTATGGTTGATATCAAGTACCTTATTCTTTACCATTTTTGGTACTACTTTTGTGTTTTTTTCAAAATAAAACTGCAAATCCCTTTCCTGACACACCACTATGTTGCTTGCATATGACACCCGAAGTTCAAATATGTGTACTTTTACGTAACGCAAAGAGAAAATACCCTAATTATAGAAAACGTTTATATTTTCCTGAAAACGAAATATTATCTTGTCTTCTGCAACGGTTAATTTTCCTGCACCCTGTATATATATTTCGATGTCAGAACAAAATATGCTGTTTTCATATTCAACACATCAGGATAGATACGAAAGGCACAAATTAGCAGAAAAATTATAAAATGATGAAGTAAGCAAGATATATAATACATGAACGACTTTAAACCTTACCTTTTCAATGAGATCACATGACGCGCACCTTCTGTCAAAAATTGATTCGAATTACCACTGAGTAATTCACTTTTCTTATAATTTTCTTATTTCACGTAAAACTGTTGGTTTGCAACCTTCTGACAATATAACATATGTCGATACTTACATATTGAATTGTTACGAATTGCTGTGTATTACAATCTGTTTTGATCTATATCTTCCGAACTATTTAACATATTTTCACGAAATAAAGCTCAAACTGCAGTGCAGGCACATCTTTCATAGAGATCCCAAACCGGGATCCCTATGGTTGATATCAAATACCTTATTCTTTACCATTTTTGGTACTACTTTTTTGTTTTTTTCAAAATAACGCATATTTCACTGCACACCCCTTCCCTGAAACACCACTATGTTGCTTGCATATGACACCCGAAGTTCAAATATGTGTATTTTTACGTAACACAAAGAGAAAATACACTAATTATAGAAAACGTTTATATTTTCCTGAAAACGAAATATTATCTTGTCTTCTGCAACGGTTAATTTTGCTGCACCCTGTATATATATTTCGATGTCAGAACAAAATATGCTGTTTTCACATTTTACACATCAGGATAGATACGAAAGGCACAAATTAGCAGAAAAATTATAAAATGATGAAGGTAGTAAGATATATCCTACATGACCGACTTTAACCCTTACCTTTTCGATGAGATCACGTGACGCACACCTTCTGTCAAAAATTGATTCCAATTACCACTCAGTTATTCACTTTTCTTATAATTTTCTTATTTCACGTAAAACTGTTGGTTGGCAACCTTCTGACAATATATCATATGTCAATATTTACATATTGAATTGTTACGAATTGTTGTGTATTATTATCTGTTTTGGTATCTATCTTCATAACTATTTAACATATTTTCACGAAATTTAGCTCAAACTGCAGTGCAGGCACATCTTTCATAGACACCCCAAACCGGAATCCCTATGGTTGATATCAAGTACCTTATTTTTTACCATTTTTGGTACTACTTTTGTGTTTTTTTCAAAATAACGCATATTTCACTGCACACCCCTTCCCTGACACACCACTATGTTGCTTGCATATGACACCCGAAGTTCAAATATGTGTATTTTTACGTAACACAAAGAGAAAATACCCTACTTATAGAAAACGTTTATATTTTCCTGAAAACGAAATATTATCTTGTCTTCTGCAACGGTTAATTTTGCTGCACCCTGTATATATATTTCGATGTCAGAAAAAAATATGCTGTTTTCACATTCTACAAATCAGGATAGACGCGAAGGGCACAAATTAGCAGAAAAATTATAAAATGATGAAGGTAGTAAGATATATTCTACATGAACGACTTTAACCCTTACCTTTTCGATGAGATCACGTGACGCACACCTTCTGTCAAAAATTGATTCGAATTACCACTGAGTTATTCACTTTTCTTATAATTTTCTTATTTCACGTAAAACTGTTGGTTTGCAACCTTCTGACAATATATCATATGTCGATACTTACATATTGAATTGTTACGAATTGTTGTGTATTACAATCTGTTTTGATCTATATCTTCCGAACTATTTAACATATTTTCACGAAATAAAGCTCAAACTGCAGTGCAGGCACATCTTTCATAGAGATCCCAAACCGGGATCCCTATGGTTGATGATATCAAATACCTTATTCTCTACCAAGTTTGGTACTACCTTTTTGCTTTTTTCAAAATAACGCATATTTCACTGCAAACCCTTACATTGACACACCACTATGTTGCTTGTATATGACACCCGAAGTTCAAATATGTGTACTTTTACGTAACACAAAGAGAAAATACCCTAATTAAAGAAAACGTTTATATTTTCCAGAAAACGAAATATTATCTTGTCTTCTGCAGCGGTAAATTTTGCTGCACCCTATATATATATTTCGATGTCAGAACAAAATATGCTGTTTTCATATTCAACACATCAGGATAGATACGAAAGGCACAAATTAGCAGAAAAATTATAAAATGATGAAGGTAGTAAGATATATCCTACATGACCGACTTTAACCCTTACCTTTTCGATGAGATCACGTGACGCACATCTTCTGTCAAAAATTGATTCAAAATACCACTGAGCTATTCACTTTTCTTATAATTTTCTTATTTCACGTAAAACTGTTGGTTTGCAACCTTCTGACAATATATCATATGTCAATACTTTCATATTGGATTGTTACGAATTGTTGTGTATTATAATCTGTTTTGGTCTATATCTTCCGAACTATTTAACATATTTTCACGAAATAAAGCTCAAACTGCAGTGCAGGCACATCTTTCATAGAGATCCCAAACCGGGATACCTATGGTTGATATCAAATAACTTATTCTTTACCATTTTTGGTACTACTTTCTTGTTTTTTTCAAAATAACGCATATTTCACTGCACACCCCTTCCCTGAAACACCAGTATGTTGCTTGCATATGACACCCGAAGTTCAAATATGTGTATTTTTACGTAACACAAAGAGAAAATACCCTAATTATAGAAAACGTTTATATTTTCCTGAAAACGAAATATTATCTTGTCTTCTGCAACGGTTAATTTTGCTGCACCCTGTATATATATTTCGATGTCAGAACAAAATGTGCTGTTTTCACATTTTACACATCAGGATAGATACGAAAGGCACAAATTAGCAGAAAAATTATAAAATGATGAAGGTAGTAAGATATATCCTACATGACCGACTTTAACCCTTACCTTTTCGATGCGATCACGTGACGCACACCTTCTGTCAAAAATTGATTCCAATTACCACTCAGTTATTCACTTTTCTTATAATTTTCTTATTTCACGTAAAACTGTTGGTTGGCAACCTTCTGACAATATATCATATGTCAATACTTACATATTGAATTGTTACGAATTGTTGTGTATTATTATCTGTTTTGGTATCTATCTTCATAACTATTTAACATATTTTCACGAAATAAAGCTCAAACTGCAGTGCAGGCACATCTTTCATAGAGATCCCAAACCGGGATCCCTATGGTTGATATCAAATACCTTATTCTTTACCATTTTTGGTACTACTTTTTTGCTTTTTTCAAAATAACGCATATTTCACTGCACACCCCTTCCCTGAAACACCACTATGTTGCTTGCATATGACACCCGAAGTTCAAATATGTGTATTTTTACGTAACACAAAGAGAAAATACCCTACTTATAGAAAACGTTTATATTTTCCTGAAAACGAAATATTATCTTGTCTTCTGCAACGGTTAATTTTGCTGCACCCTGCATATATATTTCGATGTCAGAACAAAATATGCTGTTTTCACATTTTACACATCAGGATAGATACGAAAGGCACAAATTAGCAGAAAAATTATAAAATGATGAAGTAAGCAAGATATATAATACATGAACGACTTTAAACCTTACCTTTTCAATGAGATCACATGACGCGCACCTTCTGTCAAAAATTGATTCGAATTACCACTGAGTAATTCACTTTTCTTATAATTTTCTTATTTCACATAAAACTGTTGGTTGGCAACCTTCTGACAATATATCATATGTCAATATTTACATATTGAATTGTTACGAATTGTTGTGTATTATTATCTGTTTTGGTATCTATCTTCATAACTATTTAACATATTTTCACGAAAGTTAGCTCAAACTGCAGTGCAGGCACATCTTTCATAGACACCCCAAACCGGAATCCCTATGGTTGATATCAAGTACCTTATTCTTTACCATTTTTGGTACTACTTTTGTGTTTTTTTCAAAATAAAACTGCAAATCCCTTTCCTGACACACCACTATGTTGCTTGCATATGACACCCGAAGTTCAAATATGTGTACTTTTACGTAACGCAAAGAGAAAATACCCTAATTATAGAAAACGTTTATATTTTCCTGAAAACGAAATATTATCTTGTCTTCTGCAGCGGTTAATTTTGCTGCACCCTGTATATATATTTCGATGTCAGAACAAAATATGCTGTTTTCATATTCAACACATCAGGATAGATACGAAAGGCACAAATTAGCAGAAAAATTATAAAATGATGAAGTAAGCAAGATATATAATACATGAACGACTTTAAACCTTACCTTTTCAATGAGATCACATGACGCGCACCTTCTGTCAAAAATTGATTCGAATTACCACTGAGTAATTCACTTTTCTTATAATTTTCTTATTTCACGTAAAACTGTTGGTTTGCAACCTTCTGACAATATAACATATGTCGATACTTACATATTGAATTGTTACGAATTGCTGTGTATTACAATCTGTTTTGATCTATATCTTCCGAACTATTTAACATATTTTCACGAAATAAAGCTCAAACTGCAGTGCAGGCACATCTTTCATAGAGATCCCAAACCGGGATCCCTATGGTTGATATCAAATACCTTATTCTTTACCATTTTTGGTACTACTTTTTTGTTTTTTTCAAAATAACGCATATTTCACTGCACACCCCTTCCCTGAAACACCACTATGTTGCTTGCATATGACACCCGAAGTTCAAATATGTGTATTTTTACGTAACACAAAGAGAAAATACCCTAATTATAGAAAACGTTTATATTTTCCTGAAAACGAAATATTATCTTGTCTTCTGCAACGGTTAATTTTGCTGCACCCTGTATATATATTTCGATGTCAGAACAAAATATGCTGTTTTCACATTTTACACATCAGGATAGATACGAAAGGCACAAATTAGCAGAAAAATTATAAAATGATGAAGGTAGTAAGATATATCCTACATGACCGACTTTAACCCTTACCTTTTCGATGAGATCACGTGACGCACACCTTCTGTCAAAAATTGATTCCAATTACCACTCAGTTATTCACTTTTCTTATAATTTTCTTATTTCACGTAAAACTGTTGGTTGGCAACCTTCTGACAATATATCATATGTCAATATTTACATATTGAATTGTTACGAATTGTTGTGTATTATTATCTGTTTTGGTATCTATCTTCATAACTATTTAACATATTTTCACGAAATTTAGCTCAAACTGCAGTGCAGGCACATCTTTCATAGACACCCCAAACCGGAATCCCTATGGTTGATATCAAGTACCTTATTTTTTACCATTTTTGGTACTACTTTTGTGTTTTTTTCAAAATAACGCATATTTCACTGCACACCCCTTCCCTGACACACCACTATGTTGCTTGCATATGACACCCGAAGTTCAAATATGTGTATTTTTACGTAACACAAAGAGAAAATACCCTACTTATAGAAAACGTTTATATTTTCCTGAAAACGAAATATTATCTTGTCTTCTGCAACGGTTAATTTTGCTGCACCCTGTATATATATTTCGATGTCAGAAAAAAATATGCTGTTTTCACATTCTACAAATCAGGATAGACGCGAAGGGCACAAATTAGCAGAAAAATTATAAAATGATGAAGGTAGTAAGATATATTCTACATGAACGACTTTAACCCTTACCTTTTCGATGAGATCACGTGACGCACACCTTCTGTCAAAAATTGATTCGAATTACCACTGAGTTATTCACTTTTTTTATAATTTTCTTATTTCACGTAAAACTGTTGGTTTGCAACCTTCTGACAATATATCATATGTCGATACTTACATATTGAATTGTTACGAATTGTTGTGTATTACAATCTGTTTTGATCTATATCTTCCGAACTATTTAACATATTTTCACGAAATAAAGCTCAAATTGCAGTGCAGGCACATCTTTCATAGAGATCCCAAACCGGGATCCCTATGGTTGATGATATCAAATACCTTATTCTCTACCAAGTTTGGTACTACCTTTTTGCTTTTTTCAAAATAACGCATATTTCACTGCAAACCCTTACATTGACACACCACTATGTTGCTTGTATATGACACCCGAAGTTCAAATATGTGTACTTTTACGTAACACAAAGAGAAAATACCCTAATTAAAGAAAACGTTTATATTTTCCAGAAAACGAAATATTATCTTGTCTTCTGCAGCGGTAAATTTTGCTGCACCCTATATATATATTTCGATGTCAGAACAAAATATGCTGTTTTCATATTCAACACATCAGGATAGATACGAAAGGCACAAATTAGCAGAAAAATTATAAAATGATGAAGGTAGTAAGATATATCCTACATGACCGACTTTAACCCTTACCTTTTCGATGAGATCACGTGACGCACATCTTCTGTCAAAAATTGATTCAAAATACCACTGAGCTATTCACTTTTCTTATAATTTTCTTATTTCACGTAAAACTGTTGGTTTGCAACCTTCTGACAATATATCATATGTCAATACTTTCATATTGGATTGTTACGAATTGTTGTGTATTATTATCTGTTTTGGTATCTATCTTCATAACTATTTAACATATTTTCACGAACTTTAGCTCAAACTGCAGTGCAGGCACATCTTTCATAGAGATCCCAAACCGGGATACCTATGGTTGATATCAAATAACTTATTCTTTACCATTTTTGGTACTACTTTTTTGTTTTTTTCAAAATAACGCATATTTCACTGCACACCCCTTCCCTGAAACACCACTATGTTGCTTGCATATGACACCCGAAGTTCAAATATGTGTATTTTTACGTAACACAAAGAGAAAATACCCTACTTATAGGAAACGTTTATATTTTCCTGAAAACGAAATATTATCTTGTCTTCTGCAACGGTTAATTTTGCTGCACCCTGCATATATATTTCGATGTCAGAACAAAATATGCTGTTTTCACATTTTACACATCAGGATAGATACGAAAGGCACAAATTAGCAGAAAAATTATAAAATGATGAAGGTAGTAAGATATATTCAACATGAACGACTTTAACCCTTACCTTTTCGATGAGATCACGTGACGCACACCTTCTGTCAAAAATTGATTCGAATTACCACTCAGTTATTCACTTTTCTTATAATTTTCTTATTTCACGTAAAACTGTTGGTTGGCAACCTTCTGACAATATATCATATGTCAATACTTACATATTGAATTGTTACGAATTGTTGTGTATTATTATCTGTTTTGGTATCTATCTTCATAACTATTTAACATATTTTCACGAAATTTAGCTCAAACTGCAGTGCAGGCACATCTTTCATAGACACCCCAAACCGGAATCCCTATGGTTGATATCAAGTACCTTATTTTTTACCATTTTTGGTACTACTTTTGTGTTTTTTTCAAAATAACGCATATTTCACTGCACACCCCTTCCCTGACACACCACTATGTTGCTTGCATATGACACCCGAAGTTCAAATATGTGTATTTTTACGTAACACAAAGAGAAAATACCCTAATTATAGAAAACGTTTATATTTTCCTGAAAACGAAATATTATCTTGTCTTCTGCAACGGTTAATTTTGCTGCACCGTGTATATATATTTCGATGTCAGAACAAGATATGTTGTTTTCACATTCTACACATCAGGATAGATACGAAAGGCACAAACTTGCAGAAAAATTATGAAATGATGAAGGTAGTAAGATATATCCTACATGAACGACTTTAACCCTTACCTTTTCGATTTGATCACGTGACACACACCTTCTGTCAAAAATTGATTCGAATTACCACTGAGTTATTCACTTTTCTTATATTTTTTTATTTTACGTAAAACTTTCGGTTAGCAACCTTCTGACAATATATCATATGTCAATATGTACATATTGAATTGTTACTAATTGTTGCGTATTATAATCTGTTTTGGTCTATATCTTCATAACTATTTAACATATTTTCACGAAATAAAGCTCAAATTGCAGTGCAGGCACATCTTTCATAGACACCGCAAGCCGAAATCCCTACGGTTGATATCAAGTACCTTATTCTCTACCATGTTTGGTACTACTTTTTTGTTTTTTTCAAAATAACGCATATTTCACTGCAAACCCCTTCCCTGACACACCACTATGTTGCTTGCATATGACACCCGAAGTTCAAATATGTGTATTTTTACGTAACACAAAGAGAAAATACCCTAATTATAGAAAACGTTTATATTTTCCTGAAAACGAAATATTATCTTGTCTTCTGCAACGGTTAATTTTGCTGCACCGTGTATATATATTTCGATGTCAGAACAAGATATGTTGTTTTCACATTCTACACATCAGGATAGATACGAAAGACACAAACTTGCAGAAAAATTATAAAATGATGAAGGTAGTAAGATATATCCTACATGAACGACTTTAACCCTTACCTTTTCGATGAGATCACGTGACGCACACCTTCTGTCAAAAATTGATTGCAATTACCACTCAGCTATTCACTTTTCTTATAATTTTCTTATTTCACGTAAAACTGTTGGTTGGCAACCTTCTGACAATATATCATATGTCAATACTTACATATTGAATTGTTACGCATTGTTGTGTATTATAATCTGTTTTGGTCTATATCTTCGGAACTATTTAACATATTTTCACGAAATAAAGCTCAAACTGCAGTGCAGGCACATCTTTCAGAGAGATCCCAAACCAGGATCCCCATGGTTGATATCAAGTACCTTATTCTCTACCAAGTTTGGTACTACTTTTTTGCTTTTTTCAAAATAACGCATATTTCACTGCAAACCCCTTCCCTGACACACCACTATGTTGCTTGCATATGACACCCGAAGTTAACATATGTGTATTTTTACGTAACACAAAGAGAAAATACCCTAATTATAGAAAACTTTTATATTTTCCTGAAAAGGAAATATTATCTTGTCTTCTGCAACGGTTAATTTTGCTGCACCCTGTATATATATTTCAATGTCAGAACAAAATATGCTGTGTTCACATTCTACACATCAGGATAGATACGAAAGGCACAAATTAGCAGAAAAATTATAAAATGATGAAGGTAGTAAGATATATCCTACATGACCGACTTTAACCCTTACCTTTTCGATGAGATCACGTGACGCACATCTTCTGTCAAAAATTGATTCAAAATACCACTGAGCTATTCACTTTTCTTATAATTTTCTTATTTCACGTAAAACTGTTGGTTTGCAACCTTCTGACAATATATCATATGTCAATACTTTCATATTGGATTGTTACGAATTGTTGTGTATTATAATCTGTTTTGGTCTATATCTTCCGAACTATTTAACATATTTTCACGAAATAAAGCTCAAACTGCAGTGCAGGCACATCTTTCATAGAGATCCCAAACCGGGATACCTATGGTTGATATCAAATAACTTATTCTTTACCATTTTTGGTACTACTTTTTTGTTTTTTTCAAAATAACGCATATTTCACTGCACACCCCTTCCCTGAAACACCAGTATGTTGCTTGCATATGACACCCGAAGTTCAAATATGTGTATTTTTACGTAACACAAAGAGAAAATACCCTAATTATAGAAAACGTTTATATTTTCCTGAAAACGAAATATTATCTTGTCTTCTGCAACGGTTAATTTTGCTGCACCCTGTATATATATTTCGATGTCAGAACAAAATGTGCTGTTTTCACATTTTACACATCAGGATAGATACGAAAGGCACAAATTAGCAGAAAAATTATAAAATGATGAAGGTAGTAAGATATATCCTACATGACCGACTTTAACCCTTACCTTTTCGATGCGATCACGTGACGCACACCTTCTGTCAAAAATTGATTCCAATTACCACTCAGTTATTCACTTTTCTTATAATTTTCTTATTTCACGTAAAACTGTTGGTTGGCAACCTTCTGACAATATATCATATGTCAATACTTACATATTGAATTGTTACGAATTGTTGTGTATTATTATCTGTTTTGGTATCTATCTTCATAACTATTTAACATATTTTCACGAAATAAAGCTCAAACTGCAGTGCAGGCACATCTTTCATAGAGATCCCAAACCGGGATCCCTATGGTTGATATCAAATACCTTATTCTTTACCATTTTTGGTACTACTTTTTTGCTTTTTTCAAAATAACGCATATTTCACTGCACACCCCTTCCCTGAAACACCACTATGTTGCTTGCATATGACACCCGAAGTTCAAATATGTGTATTTTTACGTAACACAAAGAGAAAATACCCCACTTATAGAAAACGTTTATATTTTCCTGAAAACGAAATATTATCTTGTCTTCTGCAACGGTTAATTTTGCTGCACCCTGCATATATATTTCGATGTCAGAACAAAATATGCTGTTTTCACATTTTACACATCAGGATAGATACGAAAGGCACAAATTAGCAGAAAAATTATAAAATGATGAAGGTAGTAAGATATATCCTACATGACCGACTTTAACCCTTACCTTTTCGATGAGATCACGTGACGCACACCTTCTGTCAAAAATTGATTCCAATTACCACTCAGTTATTCACTTTTCTTATAATTTTCTTATTTCACATAAAACTGTTGGTTGGCAACCTTCTGACAATATATCATATGTCAATATTTACATATTGAATTGTTACGAATTGTTGTGTATTATTATCTGTTTTGGTATCTATCTTCATAACTATTTAACATATTTTCACGAAAGTTAGCTCAAACTGCAGTGCAGGCACATCTTTCATAGACACCCCAAACCGGAATCCCTATGGTTGATATCAAGTACCTTATTTTTTACGATTTTTGGTACTACTTTTGTGTTTTTTTCAAAATAACGCATATTTCACTGCACACCCCTTCCCTGACACACCACTATGTTGCTTGCATATGACACCCGAAGTTCAAATATGTGTATTTTTACGTAACACAAAGAGAAAATACCCTACTTATAGAAAACGTTTATATTTTCCTGAAAACGAAATATTATCTTGTCTTCTGCAACGGTTAATTTTGCTGCACCCTGTATATATATTTCGATGTCAGAAAAAAATATGCTGTTTTCACATTCTACACATCAGGATAGACACGAAGGGCACAAATTAGCAGAAAAATTATAAAATGATGAAGGTAGTAAGATATATTCTACATGAACGACTTTAACCCTTACCTTTTCGATTTGATCACGTGACGCACACCTTCTGTCAAAAATTGATTCGAATTACCACTGAGTTATTCACTTTTCTTATAATTTTCTTATTTCACGTAAAACTGTTGGTTTGCAACCTTCTGACAATATATCATATGTCGATACTTACATATTGAATTGTTACGAATTGTTGTGTATTACAATCTGTTTTGATCTATATCTTCCGAACTATTTAACATATTTTCACGAAATAAAGCTCAAACTGCAGCGCAGGCACATCTTTCATAGAGATCCCAAACCGGGATCCCTATGGTTGATATCAAGTACCTTATTCTTTACCATTTTTGGTACTACTTTTGTGTTTTTTTCAAAATAAAACTGCAAATCCCTTTCCTGACACACCACTATGTTGCTTGCATATGACACCCGAAGTTCAAATATGTGTACTTTTACGTAACGCAAAGAGAAAATACCCTAATTATAGAAAACGTTTATATTTTCCTGAAAACGAAATATTATCTTGTCTTCTGCAGCGGTTAATTTTCCTGCACCCTGTATATATATTTCGATGTCAGAACAAAATATGCTGTTTTCATATTCAACACATCAGGATAGATACGAAAGGCACAAATTAGCAGAAAAATTATAAAATGATGAAGTAAGCAAGATATATAATACATGAACGACTTTAAACCTTACCTTTTCAATGAGATCACATGACGCGCACCTTCTGTCAAAAATTGATTCGAATTACCACTGAGTAATTCACTTTTCTTATAATTTTCTTATTTCACGTAAAACTGTTGGTTTGCAACCTTCTGACAATATAACATATGTCGATACTTACATATTGAATTGTTACGAATTGCTGTGTATTACAATCTGTTTTGATCTATATCTTCCGAACTATTTAACATATTTTCACGAAATAAAGCTCAAACTGCAGTGCAGGCACATCTTTCATAGAGATCCCAAACCGGGATCCCTATGGTTGATATCAAATACCTTATTCTTTACCATTTTTGGTACTACTTTTTTGTTTTTTTCAAAATAACGCATATTTCACTGCACACCCCTTCCCTGAAACACCACTATGTTGCTTGCATATGACACCCGAAGTTCAAATATGTGTATTTTTACGTAACACAAAGAGAAAATACACTAATTATAGAAAACGTTTATATTTTCCTGAAAACGAAATATTATCTTGTCTTCTGCAACGGTTAATTTTGCTGCACCCTGTATATATATTTCGATGTCAGAACAAAATATGCTGTTTTCACATTTTACACATCAGGATAGATACGAAAGGCACAAATTAGCAGAAAAATTATAAAATGATGAAGGTAGTAAGATATATCCTACATGACCGACTTTAACCCTTACCTTTTCGATGAGATCACGTGACGCACACCTTCTGTCAAAAATTGATTCCAATTACCACTCAGTTATTCACTTTTCTTATAATTTTCTTATTTCACGTAAAACTGTTGGTTGGCAACCTTCTGACAATATATCATATGTCAATATTTACATATTGAATTGTTACGAATTGTTGTGTATTATTATCTGTTTTGGTATCTATCTTCATAACTATTTAACATATTTTCACGAAATTTAGCTCAAACTGCAGTGCAGGCACATCTTTCATAGACACCCCAAACCGGAATCCCTATGGTTGATATCAAGTACCTTATTTTTTACCATTTTTGGTACTACTTTTGTGTTTTTTTCAAAATAACGCATATTTCACTGCACACCCCTTCCCTGACACACCACTATGTTGCTTGCATATGACACCCGAAGTTCAAATATGTGTATTTTTACGTAACACAAAGAGAAAATACCCTACTTATAGAAAACGTTTATATTTTCCTGAAAACGAAATATTATCTTGTCTTCTGCAACGGTTAATTTTGCTGCACCCTGTATATATATTTCGATGTCAGAAAAAAATATGCTGTTTTCACATTCTACAAATCAGGATAGACGCGAAGGGCACAAATTAGCAGAAAAATTATAAAATGATGAAGGTAGTAAGATATATTCTACATGAACGACTTTAACCCTTACCTTTTCGATGAGATCACGTGACGCACACCTTCTGTCAAAAATTGATTCGAATTACCACTGAGTTATTCACTTTTCTTATAATTTTCTTATTTCACGTAAAACTGTTGGTTTGCAACCTTCTGACAATATATCATATGTCGATACTTACATATTGAATTGTTACGAATTGTTGTGTATTACAATCTGTTTTGATCTATATCTTCCGAACTATTTAACATATTTTCACGAAATAAAGCTCAAACTGCAGTGCAGGCACATCTTTCATAGAGATCCCAAACCGGGATCCCTATGGTTGATGATATCAAATACCTTATTCTCTACCAAGTTTGGTACTACCTTTTTGCTTTTTTCAAAATAACGCATATTTCACTGCAAACCCTTACATTGACACACCACTATGTTGCTTGTATATGACACCCGAAGTTCAAATATGTGTACTTTTACGTAACACAAAGAGAAAATACCCTAATTAAAGAAAACGTTTATATTTTCCAGAAAACGAAATATTATCTTGTCTTCTGCAGCGGTAAATTTTGCTGCACCCTATATATATATTTCGATGTCAGAACAAAATATGCTGTTTTCATATTCAACACATCAGGATAGATACGAAAGGCACAAATTAGCAGAAAAATTATAAAATGATGAAGGTAGTAAGATATATCCTACATGACCGACTTTAACCCTTACCTTTTCGATGAGATCACGTGACGCACATCTTCTGTCAAAAATTGATTCAAAATACCACTGAGCTATTCACTTTTCTTATAATTTTCTTATTTCACGTAAAACTGTTGGTTTGCAACCTTCTGACAATATATCATATGTCAATACTTTCATATTGGATTGTTACGAATTGTTGTGTATTATAATCTGTTTTGGTCTATATCTTCCGAACTATTTAACATATTTTCACGAAATAAAGCTCAAACTGCAGTGCAGGCACATCTTTCATAGAGATCCCAAACCGGGATACCTATGGTTGATATCAAATAACTTATTCTTTACCATTTTTGGTACTACTTTTTTGTTTTTTTCAAAATAACGCATATTTCACTGCACACCCCTTCCCTGAAACACCAGTATGTTGCTTGCATATGACACCCGAAGTTCAAATATGTGTATTTTTACGTAACACAAAGAGAAAATACCCTAATTATAGAAAACGTTTATATTTTCCTGAAAACGAAATATTATCTTGTCTTCTGCAACGGTTAATTTTGCTGCACCCTGTATATATATTTCGATGTCAGAACAAAATGTGCTGTTTTCACATTTTACACATCAGGATAGATACGAAAGGCACAAATTAGCAGAAAAATTATAAAATGATGAAGGTAGTAAGATATATCCTACATGACCGACTTTAACCCTTACCTTTTCGATGCGATCACGTGACGCACACCTTCTGTCAAAAATTGATTCCAATTACCACTCAGTTATTCACTTTTCTTATAATTTTCTTATTTCACGTAAAACTGTTGGTTGGCAACCTTCTGACAATATATCATATGTCAATACTTACATATTGAATTGTTACGAATTGTTGTGTATTATTATCTGTTTTGGTATCTATCTTCATAACTATTTAACATATTTTCACGAAATAAAGCTCAAACTGCAGTGCAGGCACATCTTTCATAGAGATCCCAAACCGGGATCCCTATGGTTGATATCAAATACCTTATTCTTTACCATTTTTGGTACTACTTTTTTGCTTTTTTCAAAATAACGCATATTTCACTGCACACCCCTTCCCTGAAACACCACTATGTTGCTTGCATATGACACCCGAAGTTCAAATATGTGTATTTTTACGTAACACAAAGAGAAAATACCCCACTTATAGAAAACGTTTATATTTTCCTGAAAACGAAATATTATCTTGTCTTCTGCAACGGTTAATTTTGCTGCACCCTGCATATATATTTCGATGTCAGAACAAAATATGCTGTTTTCACATTTTACACATCAGGATAGATACGAAAGGCACAAATTAGCAGAAAAATTATAAAATGATGAAGGTAGTAAGATATATCCTACATGACCGACTTTAACCCTTACCTTTTCGATGAGATCACGTGACGCACACCTTCTGTCAAAAATTGATTCCAATTACCACTCAGTTATTCACTTTTCTTATAATTTTCTTATTTCACATAAAACTGTTGGTTGGCAACCTTCTGACAATATATCATATGTCAATATTTACATATTGAATTGTTACGAATTGTTGTGTATTATTATCTGTTTTGGTATCTATCTTCATAACTATTTAACATATTTTCACGAAAGTTAGCTCAAACTGCAGTGCAGGCACATCTTTCATAGACACCCCAAACCGGAATCCCTATGGTTGATATCAAGTACCTTATTTTTTACGATTTTTGGTACTACTTTTGTGTTTTTTTCAAAATAACGCATATTTCACTGCACACCCCTTCCCTGACACACCACTATGTTGCTTGCATATGACACCCGAAGTTCAAATATGTGTATTTTTACGTAACACAAAGAGAAAATACCCTACTTATAGAAAACGTTTATATTTTCCTGAAAACGAAATATTATCTTGTCTTCTGCAACGGTTAATTTTGCTGCACCCTGTATATATATTTCGATGTCAGAAAAAAATATGCTGTTTTCACATTCTACACATCAGGATAGACACGAAGGGCACAAATTAGCAGAAAAATTATAAAATGATGAAGGTAGTAAGATATATTCTACATGAACGACTTTAACCCTTACCTTTTCGATTTGATCACGTGACGCACACCTTCTGTCAAAAATTGATTCGAATTACCACTGAGTTATTCACTTTTCTTATAATTTTCTTATTTCACGTAAAACTGTTGGTTTGCAACCTTCTGACAATATATCATATGTCGATACTTACATATTGAATTGTTACGAATTGTTGTGTATTACAATCTGTTTTGATCTATATCTTCCGAACTATTTAACATATTTTCACGAAATAAAGCTCAAACTGCAGCGCAGGCACATCTTTCATAGAGATCCCAAACCGGGATCCCTATGGTTGATATCAAGTACCTTATTCTTTACCATTTTTGGTACTACTTTTGTGTTTTTTTCAAAATAAAACTGCAAATCCCTTTCCTGACACACCACTATGTTGCTTGCATATGACACCCGAAGTTCAAATATGTGTACTTTTACGTAACGCAAAGAGAAAATACCCTAATTATAGAAAACGTTTATATTTTCCTGAAAACGAAATATTATCTTGTCTTCTGCAACGGTTAATTTTCCTGCACCCTGTATATATATTTCGATGTCAGAACAAAATATGCTGTTTTCATATTCAACACATCAGGATAGATACGAAAGGCACAAATTAGCAGAAAAATTATAAAATGATGAAGTAAGCAAGATATATAATACATGAACGACTTTAAACCTTACCTTTTCAATGAGATCACATGACGCGCACCTTCTGTCAAAAATTGATTCGAATTACCACTGAGTAATTCACTTTTCTTATAATTTTCTTATTTCACGTAAAACTGTTGGTTTGCAACCTTCTGACAATATAACATATGTCGATACTTACATATTGAATTGTTACGAATTGCTGTGTATTACAATCTGTTTTGATCTATATCTTCCGAACTATTTAACATATTTTCACGAAATAAAGCTCAAACTGCAGTGCAGGCACATCTTTCATAGAGATCCCAAACCGGGATCCCTATGGTTGATATCAAATACCTTATTCTTTACCATTTTTGGTACTACTTTTTTGTTTTTTTCAAAATAACGCATATTTCACTGCACACCCCTTCCCTGAAACACCACTATGTTGCTTGCATATGACACCCGAAGTTCAAATATGTGTATTTTTACGTAACACAAAGAGAAAATACACTAATTATAGAAAACGTTTATATTTTCCTGAAAACGAAATATTATCTTGTCTTCTGCAACGGTTAATTTTGCTGCACCCTGTATATATATTTCGATGTCAGAACAAAATATGCTGTTTTCACATTTTACACATCAGGATAGATACGAAAGGCACAAATTAGCAGAAAAATTATAAAATGATGAAGGTAGTAAGATATATCCTACATGACCGACTTTAACCCTTACCTTTTCGATGAGATCACGTGACGCACACCTTCTGTCAAAAATTGATTCCAATTACCACTCAGTTATTCACTTTTCTTATATTTTCTTATTTCACGTAAAACTGTTGGTTGGCAACCTTCTGACAATATATCATATGTCAATATTTACATATTGAATTGTTACGAATTGTTGTGTATTATTATCTGTTTTGGTATCTATCTTCATAACTATTTAACA